>NW_027595441.1:145000-150000 GCF_031162955.1 Sander vitreus | reverse complement strand
TGTGTGTGTGTGTGTGTGTGTGTGTGTGTGTGTCTCTCTCTGTGTGTGTGTGTGTGTGTGTGTGTGTGTGTGTGTGTGTGTGTGTGTGTGTGTGTGTGTGTGTGTGTGTGTGTGTGTGTGTGTGTGTGTGTCTGTGTGTGTGTGTGTGTGTGTGTGTGTGTGTGTCTCTTTGTGTGTGTGTGTGTGTGTGTGTGTGTGTGTGTGTGTGTGTGTGTGTGTGTGTGTGTGTGTGTGTGTGTGTGTGTGTGTGTGTGTGTGTGTCTCTCTGTGTGTGTGTGTGTGTGTGTGTGTGTGTAAGGGACATACAGGACAAAACACAGGCAGGCAGGTGGGTCAAACACAGGACTTTCACCAGGAGAGCGGGGTTCACGTCCCGCTTGTCCCGCTTGCTATAGTCGCTTTTTATATTTCCTCCCGCGTGTCACAGAACCGTACGCCCACCCACGACCCTTTCCTTAACATAACTGCATCAAAAGGGACGTCAATAGTCCCGACCAAGCACGTTTACTTATAGCACTAAAGGGACGTCAATAGTCCCGACCAAGCACGTTTACTTATAGCCCTAAAGGGACGTCAATAGTCCCTGACCAAGCACGTTTACTTATAGCGCTAAAGGGACGACAATAGTCCCGACCAAGCAACGTCTACTTATAGCTCTAAAGGGACGGCAATAGTCCCGACCACGTTTACTTATAGCTCTAAAGGGGACGTCAATAGTCCCGACCAAGCACGTTACTTATAGCTCTAAAGGGGCGGCAATAGTCCCGACCCACGTTTACTTATAGCTCTAAAGGGGACGGCAATAGTCCCGACCAAGCACGTTTACTTATAGCTCTAAAGGGGCGTCAATAGTCCCGACCACGTTTACTTATAGCTCTAAAGGGGCGGCAATAGTCCCGACCACGTTTACCTATAGCTCTAAAGGGGCGTCAATAGTCCCGACCAAAGCACGTTTACTTATAGCTCTAAAGGGCGGCAATAGTCCCGACCACACGTTTACTTATAGCGCTAAAGGGGCGGCAATAGTCCCGACCAAAGCACGTTTACTTATAGCTCTAAAGGGGCGGCAATAGTCCCGACCAAGCACGTTTACTTATAGCGCTAAAGGGGACGTCAATAGTCCCGACCAAGCACGTTTACTTATAGCGCTAAAGGGGCGTCAATAGTCCCCGACCAAGCACGTTTACTTATAGCGCTAAAGGGGCGTCAATAGTCGACCAAAGCACGTTTACTTATAGCACTAAAGGGGCGTCAATAGTCCCGACCAAGCGCGTTTACTTATAGCTCTAAAGGGGCGTCAATAGTCCCGACCAAGCACGTTTACTTATAGCGCTAAAGGGACGTCAATAGTCCCGACCAAGCACGTTTACTTATAGCGCTAAAGGGACGTCAATAGTCCCGACCAAGCACGTTTACTTATAGCTCTAAAGGGACGTCAATAGTCCCGACCAAGCACGTTTACTTATAGCGCTAAAGGGACGTCAATAGTCCCGACCAAGCACGTTTACTTATAGCTCTAAAGGGACGTCAATAGTCCCGACCACGTTTACTTATAGCTCTAAAGGGGACGACAATAGTCCCGACCAAGCACGTTTACTTATAGCGCTAAAGGGGACGACAATAGTCCCGACCAAGCACGTTTACTTATAGCGCTAAAGGGACGTCAATAGTCCCGACCAAGCACGTTTACTTATAGCGCTAAAGGGACGTCAATAGTCCCGACCAAGCACGTTTACTTATAGCGCTAAAGGGACGTCAATAGTCCCGACCAAGAACGTTTACTTATAGCTCTAAAGGGACGTCAATAGTCCCGACCAAGAACGTTTACTTATAGCTCTAAAGGGACGTCAATAGTCCCGACCAAGAACGTTTACTTATAGCTCTAAAGGGACGTCAATAGTCCCGACCAAGCACGTTTACTTATAGCGCTAAAGGAGACTTTTAACAATCCTACCAAGTACCCAATACCTGCGTGACCACAATAAGATGCCAATGTCAAGACATTTATCTATTATATTATATATATCATATATATTTATCTTTTTAATTATTTAAGTATCTCTGAGTAGCATATCTGTTTTGGTCCATAGTTATGCATAGCTGATTCTAGTTTCAGTCTTGGCACGAAAAGCATTTCATACACTTCCCTAAATCTATGAAATGACTCCAATGCCTCTAGGATGTCAGGATTTAAGACAGAGTTTACCTCAGCTGTTAGGATGTCCTACATGTGGACAATGATTGAATAAATATGCTCACGTATTCCCCGACAGGTACATGAAATAAGACCTGATTCAAAATAACACGAAGTTCCACGAAATATACTTGCATTTAAACATCCGTGATTGATTTTGTGTGAAATATTTGCTTGATCTACAAGCCCATGCCCACAAATAATCATTCAATAATTCCCACTGTGAACATGGCCATCTATAATATGAACACTACAACTTGTTTGTGCATCATTCACTTCATTCTGGTTCACATGTTCACACATCAGATATTCAGCAGGTTTGCAAACTTGCTGTGTTTTGAAGCAGGGCTTCAAAGGCAGAGCTGCAGGAGTTCAGTCTGTATCTGACAGGAATTACATCATTAAAAATCCTGAATGAGAAAAATCTGCATTTTTTTAAATGAATACAACTCTGTCTTCCTGAAAAACGTCTCATTCCTTCCTCAAAGACTGGTTGAATTAGAAAATACTAACCAAAAAATGTGTTATTGTTTCTTCTCCACAGCCCTTCTATGGCTTTTACAACTAATTTTACAACATTAAAGGAAAGATCTACTTAAGCGCCACGCTAAGGGCTGGTGAAAACGTACCTTTTTATTTCTGGGTCTACTTTGTTGTTTGGTGGTTTGTTTTCCTTGAGGCAAAGTGGGCTCCACAAAAGCATTACAGCTTTTCATCACAAAATAACTCCTAAAATGCTTTGAAAACCACAGAGTGCAGAGCAGCTGGAGGCTTTACTTTTAAACACAAATCTTATTTCAATAATGTCTTAACTCCAGGTAGTTCTTTGCTTGATGTTCCAGTGTCGCCACACATGAAACTTCCTTGAGACAATGATCGGCCAAGGCAAAGACACAAATCACTTTCTAATACAAGCTTTGCATTTTATGTTTTAGTCATTCATCTAACACTCTTTGCCAAAATGATTTCCAACAAAATCGATGGTAAGATGATGTGCATATAGAGCTGAACATTAAAGAGCCCATATTATGAAAACATCACTTTTTCTGGGATTTGGGGAGTTATTTTATGTCTCTGGTGCTTCATACAGACGTTGATAATCCTCCATGCTGTTCTGAGTGAGATACGGTTTCTGAATGTGTCCTGTCTTCAGTCTCTGGGTCAGCTGGTCAACATCTGCACGGCTTTCTACGTCACTAGCTGAGACGAGGGGGCTAGGGGGCTAACCGTTAGCATACAAACTGTATGTTCGTGTCTGTGTGTGTGTGTAAACTGAGACAAACGGAGGTTTAGGCAGTCGATGAAGTGAGGAAGAGAAGAGAGAGGAAGTGATTGGTTGCTGTTGTTGCTATTTTCTGGATTCTGATTGGCTAATGTGGGCTTGAGCTTCTCGTTACACTGCCACCTACAGGTCTGACATGCTCATTGACGGTATATATACACGGGGACGTGTAAACGAACACTAAACTGAAAACTGACAGCTGTGCACGATGTTATTTTTGAAAACGGAGAGGTTGAAATGTCCGTTTATGAAAACAGCGGCCACGTGTAAACGTAGCATTACGACTTAGATTAATTTACTTACAGATCTAATTTTCAGTGCAGGATTCTGACATCAGGGTTTTTATTGGCGATACCTGCACACCCACAACACAGCACTGGCTTCATCCCAGTTGACTTCTTCATTCCCACTCAGGGCAACATTAGCCTTCTCCATTGCCTCCACAGGTTGCCTATAAATCATTGCCATGCAGGCCAACAGGCAGTAATAGAGACAGATAGTCTCTCTTAGACTGCATTAATGAACTGTTGTTCCTGGAACCAGGACAGCCGATGGACGGATCAATAGTGCATTGTTTTCTGCTCCGCAATCACTGCAGACCCGACATCAGTTCACTATCGTCTCTGATAGGCAATTAATAAAGGGGCAATTTACAGAATCAACGATTAATTAAATAATGATTTCATAGATCCTCAAGAATGAATGTGTCCTCCTCAGTTCAGCTGCCTGGAGGTGAGCTGGCTCCAGTCCAACTTCCCTTTAGAGGCTCTTCTTTTCTGTGGTTATTCTTCCATTTGTCTCCTTTGTAGCAACCATTTTCATTTATTTGAAGATGGGGCAGAATATTTACCATCAACCTTAAAGCTACATTGTGTAAGAGTTTCTCCCATCTAGCGGTGAAATGCTATATGACAACCAACTGAATATTACTTTTTAGCCCCTCCTCCTACGGTGGCCGAACCAGAAATGATCTCTTAGTGTCTCCATCGTTGACACGCAGCTGTTCTAGCCGCTCCAACATTAACTTTGGTCTTCGTGGTTTTAATTCTCTTTTTCGCTTCCCTGGCATGTGTCTGTGTGTGTGTGTGTGTGTGTGTTTATGTGTGTGTGTGTGTGTGTGTGTGTGTGTGTGTGTGTGTGTGTGTGTGTGTGTGTGTGTGTGTGTGTGTGTGTGTGTGTGTGTGTGTGTGTGTGTGTGTGTGTGTGTGTGTGTGTGTGTGTGTCTGTGTGTGTGTGTGTGTATGTGTCTGCTTTTGTATCTGTGTCTGTGTGTCTGTGTGTGTGTCTGTGTGTGTGTGTGTGTGTGTGTGTGTGTGGGGGGTGTCTGTGTGTCTGTGTGTGTGTGTGTGTATGTGTCTGCTTTTGTATCTGTGTGTGTGTGTGTGTGTGTGTGTGTGTTTATGTGTCTGCTGTTTGTATCTGTGTGTGTGTGTATGTGTCTGCTTTTGTATCTGTGTGTGTGTGTGTGTGTGTGTGTTTATGTGTGTGTGTGTGTGTGTGTGTGTGTGTGTGTGTGTGTGTGTG
>NW_027595441.1:137500-140000 GCF_031162955.1 Sander vitreus | reverse complement strand
CCCTGAAGAACCAGTCTCGGCCCTTGAAGAACCATCATCGGCCTTGAAGAACCAGTCTCGGCCTTGAAGAACCAGTCTCGGCCCTTGAAGAACCAGTCTCGGCCTTGAAGAACCAGTCTCGGCCCTGAAGAACCGGTCTCGGCCCTTGAAGAACCGGTCTCGGTCCTGAAGAACCGGTCTCGGCCCTGAAGAACCGGTCTCGGCCTTGAAGAACCGGTCTCGGCCTTGAAGAACCAGTCTCGGCCCTGAAGAACCAGTCTCGGCCTTGAAGAACCAGTCTCGGCCTTGAAGAACCAGTCTCGGCCTTGAAGAACCAGTCTCGGCCCTGAAGAACCAGTCTCGGCCCTGAAGAACCAGTCTCGGACCTTGAAGAACCAGTCATCGGCCTTGAAGAACCAGTCTCGAACCTTGAAGAACCATCATCGGCCTTGAAGAACCAGTCTCGGCCCTGAAGAACCGGTCTCGGTCCTGAAGAACCGGTCTCGGCCTTGAAGAACCAGTCTCGGCCTTGAAGAACCAGTCTCGGCCCTGAAGAACCGGTCTCGGCCCTGAAGAACCGGTCTCGGTCCTGAAGAACCGGTCTCGGCCTTGAAGAACCAGTCTCGGCCTTGAAGAACCGGTCTCGGCCTTGAAGAACCAGTCTCGAACTTTGAAGAACCGGTCTCGGCCCTGAAGAACCAGCCTCGGCCCTGAAGAACCAGTCTCGGCCTTGAAGAACCGGTCTCGAACCTTGAAGAACCAGTCTCGGCCTTGAAGAACCAGTCTCGGCCCTGAAGAACCAGTCTCGGCCTTGAAGAACCAGTCTCGGCCCTGAAGAACCGGTCTCGGCCTTGAAGAACCGGTCTCGGCCGATCCCTTTGTTAGCTGGTGATGACCTGAGCAGACTGCCTTGCTCCAAGGCACTGGGTAAAGAGCTTTTCTTTCAGTCGGATTACTTGGTGTAAGATTTGCTAAATCAATAATTCACTAACTTCTAAACTAAGTTTATTTAGAAAAATAAAAAGTTATTTCATAATTTATAAAACTATATAATATATGAAGCTGCAACACATCCAGTAAAATGTTACTGAGAATGATGTAAGAATGTGAATAAAGACTGAAATAATATGTCAGTTATTGAATTATTTCATGACGTATTGCTTCATTTAAAAATGAAAACAGTATTTATTCATGATTTCATGTAACAGCTACACACAGCTGCTCTCCACACACTCACACACCGTACAACACAGTCTTGGAAGATATTATTTGCATATTGCATATACTGCAGCGTCTTTGTCATCAGTCTCACCACCCCCACCCTCAGCACCAAACTCAAGCCGGATTTTGTGCTAATTAGACCCAAACAAACAAATAACAACAGACGAACAGAGCTGACGGGAGTCCAGAGCCTCATGATGGCTCACTTTTTAAAAGAAATTATTTTTTTAGACTTCTTATCGTGCGGATGACTTTCATGCAAACACTGTCACAGACAAAAGATAAAGGGAAGTTCACACAGAATTACAACATAAAACACACACACACACACACACACACACACACACACACAGACACACACACACACACACACACACACACACACACACACACACACACACACACACACACACACACACACACACACACACACACACAGACATACACACCTATTTCAACCATTATTTAATCAGAGAAAATCTACTGCTATTTTCTATGAACCTCATAATGGAAACAAAGAACTGTACTTTAGCTTCTTGCTTAAAGTGCTCATTATTATTATTATGCTTTTTTGGCTGTTTCCCCTTTCCTTTATCGTGTTATATATGTTATAGGTTTACAAAGTGAAAAAGCCCAAAGTCCCCCCCAAAGGGTCTTACCATCTCCAACAGAAAACCCTGTTCACCAACTGCTCCAAACAGCTCTATTGTAGTCCAGCCTTTACTTCAGAGACAAACGTGGTCACTTTGGAACACACGTTATAATGCTCACCTAGCTGCTAGCATGGCACGCCCTCATACTCTGCTTCTGACTGGCTAGTAGTCCTTACCTAGGTACTGTCAGGGCACGCCCTCATACTCTGCTTCTGACTGGCTAGTAGTCCTTACCTAGGTACTGTCAGGGCACGCCCTCATACTCTGCTTCTGACTGGCTAGTAGTCCTTACCTAGGTACTGTCAGGGACACGCCCTCATACTCTGCTTCTGACTGGCTAGTAGTCCTTACCTAGGTACTGTCAGGGCACGCCCTCATACTCTGCTTCTGACTGGCTAGTAGTCCTTACCTAGGTACTGTCAGGGCCCTCATACTCTGCTTCTGACTGGCTAGTAGTCCTTACCTAGGTACTGTCAGGGCACGCCCTCATACTCTGCTTCTGACTGGCTAGTAGTCCTTACCTAGGTACTGTCAGGGCACGCCCTCATACTCTGCTTCTGACTGGCTAGTAGTCCTTACCTAGGTACTGTCAGGGCACGCCCTCATACTCTGCTTCTGACTGGCTAGTAGTCCTTACCTAGGTACTG
>NW_027595441.1:127500-132500 GCF_031162955.1 Sander vitreus | reverse complement strand
CCCAGAGCTACGTTAGTAACAAGCATTTCTGGGGCATGAGTGCACACAAAACAAATCAAAATTTTAATATCATAGTTTCTGCATTGTGTACGACAGCAAGTCATATTTGCTCTGTGCATTCAGTTAGTATGGAAATACAAACAGTAAAATCTTGATGAAAACTAAAGTTTGACCTGTTCTCTGTGATTTAGATATTAATCCCTCAGCAGAGAGGCTGCAGCTTTTTCTCACTGTATGGGTGACAGGCTGCTGATATTCGGTAATATTCATTTCAACTAAAGGTTAGAAGAGTTTCCTGTTTACAAACCAAACATGCAACCTTGATTCATTAATCCATCAGAGGCAACAGCCTGGTCTCACAGAAATCCGTGAAATGATCAGGAACTGTTAACAGCGCATTACGTGGTGGTGGCCGCAATGTGTGAAAATTTCGTGTGGCCACCACGGAAAACAATGCTGATGTAAAGTCAATGAGAATATGACGTAGCATTAGGAGCGACTACGGTAGAGAGTAGTATGAAAGCCCGAAAATCTGTTGGTTGGGGGGGTGGATGAGTCAAACAACACAGGGACTGATACTGGGACGTTTTGGGACTGATTGGTGGGATTGCTGTGGACGAAGTACACACAGAGATAAACTGTGATACACTGGTAAGAGCCAATGAGGTTTAACCATGCATCAGCTTATTTAAATAGCTCACGTTTCTGTATTGTGTCAACAGTTAACTTCATTTAATGTTTTATGTTTCGTTTTCTTTTGCGAGGTGCAAATGTTCCACCAAAACAAGTTCCTTCCCGAGACAGAGCCGCGGCTGCGTCCAGAGCTTAGCACCGCCCAAATAAACCAGTGTTTTTTTCACATATCCCAGAATTTATATTTGGTGCAGCCAGACCTTACTCCACAGTGCCGTGGTCTGGCAATGCGAGACTACATGTGGATGAGGTCATGATCAGTCAACACGTTCTCACTCCCATCTGGTAAAATACGGACGCTTGGTCAGGTGTCTTTGTCATTGTTATTGATGCTCAAAGTCTCCTTTAGCGCCATATAATGCGCTTTATTTAAACGTGCTTGGTCGGGACTATTGCCGTCCCTTTAGAGCTATAAGTAAACGTGCTTGGTCGGGACTATTGACGTCCCTTTAGCGCTA
Organism: Sander vitreus; assembly: GCF_031162955.1. NCBI lineage: Eukaryota > Metazoa > Chordata > Actinopteri > Perciformes > Percidae > Sander > Sander vitreus. The sequence goes on along the minus strand of NW_027595441.1, from coordinate 131,349 downwards.
TAAGTAAACGTGCTTGGTCAGGACTATTGCCGTCCCTTTAGCGCTATAAGTAAACGCGCTTGGTCGGGACTATTAACGTCCCTTTAGCGCTATAAGTAAACGCGCTTGGTCGGGACTATTGACGTCCCTTTAGCGCTATAAGTAAACGTGCTTGGTCGGGACTATTGACGTCCCTTTAGCGCTATAAGTAAACGTGCTTGGTCGGGACTATTGACGTCCCTTTAGCGCTATAAGTAAACGTGCTTGGTCGGGACTATTGACGCCCCTTTAGCGCATAAATCACACGTCGGGACTATGACGCCCCTTTAGCCCCTATAAACGCTTGGTCGGGACTATTGACGTCCCCTTTAGCGCTATAAAGTAAACGCGCTTGGTCGGGACTATTGACGCCCCTTTAGCGCTATAAGTAAAGCGTGCTTTGGTCGGGACTATTGACGTCCCTTTAGCGCTATAAGTAAACGTGCTTGGTCGGGACTATTGACGTCCCTTTAGCGCTATAAGTAAACGTGCTTGGTCGGGACTATTGACGTCCCTTTAGCGCTATAAATAAACACACTTGGTCGGGACTATTAGTGTCCCTTTTGACGCAGTTATGTTAAGGAAAAGGTCGTGGGTGGGCTTACGTTTCCGTGAGGCGCGGGAATAACGGGACGGTTAAAGACACACGCGGACACGATCCCCGGTCTCCTGGGTGAAAGTCCTGTGTCTGACCCAGCCTCCCCCCAACCAACCTCCCTACATCCTACTCTCTAAAGCCAGTGTAGCTGCTGCTCTCCCCGGTACGTTCTACAAACACACTGAAGGACGCTTTTTTCGTCGCTTCAGATGCTGACAGGAGTCAGAACGGGTGTATCAGTGATTTACAACAGCAACATCTACTTTCCTTCTGTGTTCATAGGCATCTGTCACTCAGGAGAAACATTTTGATCTCCATATAGTTGTACAACTGGAACAAATAGCCAATAGGCAAGGACAAGGGATGTGGGATGTGGAAAAGATGATCTGCATAAATAAATGAATAATTTAATATATCAGAATGATAAATATCAGAGCGCACAGAAGACTCGTGTGCACCTGCTGTGAGAAGCTCGGCGCCCCGCTGTGCCTGTGGTACTACTGCATGTGTCTCCATATCAAACACGTTACATTGGAAATCCTTTCCTGTCACTGTCGACAACATCCTGTCAGCATTCAGCAACACACTGAGTAAGGCTGAGAGTTGTATCTGATTTATGTCTACGGTTGGGTACCGAAACGCGGTGCCAATAGGTAGTCCTTACAGAAAAAGGTGGAGTTTCTAGGTGGAGGGCAAAAATCCTTGATTATGCGTCAGGTTTTCTTAAAAAATGCGATTGCGATGCAATTTTATGCCATGAAATTGCGGGAACTTGCAAAAACTGCGGTTTCATCGTGGCTTCATCGCGGGGTTTTCAGCTTTTCGATGATGTTCACTTCGCGTAATTACGTCACTTCATAACGTTCCCATGGCAACAGGGGGAAATGGCTGCTCTTGTGTTAAGTAAACGCAACGTTTTTCAATTTTTTGCTAAGATATATGTGAGCGGGACGTAACAGTCTGACTGCAGCTGCTGCTGTCTGAACAACAACACCAACGGTGCGTTCACTTGAAACTCATCAGCCTCGTGGTGCATTCAAAGTTATTGTAAAATACCCTTTTCCCATCTGGTGCTTGTTTTGTCGTTTTTTACTGGTGAAATAAGTCATTGTTATAAGTTGTTATTACATTATTATCCATCTTTGTCCGCTTATCCGGTATTGGGTCGCGGGGGTAGCAGCTCCAGCAGGGGACCCCAAACTTCCCTTTCCCGAGCCACATTAACCAGCTCCGACTGGGGGATCCCGAGGCGTTCCCAGACCAGGTTGGAGATATAATTCCTCCACCTAGTCCTGGGTCTTCCCCAAGGCCTCCTCCCAGCTGGACATCTCTCCACCTAGTCCTGGGTCTTCCCTGAGACCTCCTCCCAGCTGGACGTCCCTCCACCTAGTCCTGGGTCTTCCCTGAGACCTCCTCCCAGCTGGACGTCTCTCCACCTAGTCCTGGGTCTTCCCTGAGCGGCTCTACTCCGAGCTCCTCACGGATGACTGAGCTTCTCACCCTCCACCCTCCTGAGGAAACCCATTTCGGCCGCTTGTACCCTGGATCTTGTTCTTTCTGTCATGACCCAGCCTTCATGACCATAGGTGAGGGTAGGAACGAAAACTGACCGGTAGTTTGAGAGCTTTGCCTTCTGGCTCAGCTCTCTTTTCGTCACAACAGTGTGATAACTTGAATGTAATACCGCCCCCGTTGCGCCGATTCTCCGACCAATATCCCGCTCCATTGTCCCCTCACTCGCGAACAAGACCCGAAAGTACTTGAACTCCTTCACTTGGGGTAAGGAGTCATCCCCTACCTGGAGAAGGCACTCCATCGGTTTCCTGCTGAGAACCATGACCTCCGATTTAGAGGTGCTGATCCTCATCCCAGCCGCTTCACACTCGGCTGCGAACCGATCCAGTGAGTGCTGAAGGTCGCTGGCTGATGATGCCATCAGGACCACATCATCTGCAAAGAGCAGCGATGAGAGCGCAGCCCTGGCGGAGGCCGACTCTCACCTGAAACGAGTCAGACTTACTGCCGAGAACCCGGACACAGCTCTCGCTTTGGTCGTACAGAGATTGCATGGCCCTGAGAAGGGACCCCCTCACCCCATAATCCCGCAGCACCTCCCACAGTATCTCCCAGGGGACCCGGTCATACGCCTTCTCCAGATCCACAAAACACATGTAGACCGGTTGGGCATACTCCCAAGCTTCCTCCAGGATCCTTGCGAGAGTGAAGATCTGGTCCGTTGTTCCACGACCAGGACGGAATCCACATTGTTCCTCTTCAACCTGAGGTTCGACTATCGACAAAACCCTCCTTTCCAGCACCTTGGAGTAGACTTTACCGGGGAGGCTGAGAAGTGTGATACCCCTGTAATTGGCACACACCCTCTGGTCCCCCTTTTTGAAAAGGGGAACCACCACCCCGGTCTGCCACTCCTTAGGCACTGTCCCAGACTTCCACGCAATGTTGCAGAGGCGTGTCAACCAAGACAACCCCTCCACACCCAGAGCTTTAAGCATTTTTGGACGGCTCTCATCAATCCCTGGGGCTTTGCCACTGTGGAGTTGTTTAACTACCTCAGCAACCTCCACCAGGGAAATTGACGACAATCCCCCCCCATCATCCTCCAGCTCTGCCTCTACCATAGATGGCGTATTAGTCGGATTTAGGAGTTCCTCAAAGTGCTCCTTCCACCGCCCTATTACCTCCTCAGTTGAGGTCAACAGCGTCCCATCCTTACTGTACACAGCTTGGATGGTTCCCCCGCTTCCCCCCTCCTGAGGTGGCGAACGGTTTTCCAGAAGCACCTTGGTGCCGACCGAAAGTCCTTCTCCATGTCTTCTCCGAACTTCTCCCACACCCGCTGCTTTGCCTCTTTCACGGCAGAGGCTGCAGCCCTTCGGGCCCTTCGGTACCTTGCAACTGCCTCCGGAGTCCTCTGGGATAACATATCCCGGAAAGACTCCTTCTTCAGTCGGACGGCTTCCCTGACCACCGGTGTCCCACCACGGTGTTCGTGGGTTACCGCCCCTTGAGGCACCTAAGACCCTAAGACCACAGCTCCTCGCCGCAGCTTCAGCAATGGAAACTTTGAACATTGTCCACTCAGGTTCAATGCCCCCCAGCCTCCACAGGGATGCACGAAAAGCTCCGCCGGAGGTGTGAGTTGAAAGTCTGTCGGACAGGGGCCTCCTCCAGACGTTCCCAATTTACCCGCACTACCCGTTTGGGCTTACCAG
>NW_027595441.1:107500-117500 GCF_031162955.1 Sander vitreus | reverse complement strand
GCAGTGATTCCTTCTGAGGGAACACAGGGAATCTGACTGGAATATTGGATTGTAGGAGTTCGACAATCGACTAGTGTGGACTTGACTGGAAAACAGGAAATAAACAGAGGTATGTGCTGGCTGGATTAACAACGTTTATGTCTTTCTGTCACATCTACAGCAGTCAGATTCCCTGTGTTCCCTCAGAAGGAATCACTGCACATGGGGAGCTCTGGTAATGACATTTAGAGCCTGTTTAGAGGCTTAAAACAGGTTTAAAACCTGCCCTGTTTCAGCCTGTTGGGTGCTAACGCTAGCAGGAGGATAACACGGTGTAGGCAGCACTGATTGGTTGTTGTTTTTACTACTGACAGCTCTCCACATTTACACACAACAGAGCTACGGGGGGGAATAGACCGGTATTCTCCTTTAAGAGAGCAATAGGCCGTGCAGCTGCTGAATCTGTCTTCATTTCAGATCAACAAAGGTCAGTTTGACAGATTTTCATCCGATTTTATGAGGCGTTCGTCACTCATCCAGCTCGTCATTTCCGGGTTAGCTCTCCACCAATCAGATTGGTCATTGAGTCCGAGTGCCCGCCCTCCGACCCAGCAAGTCAGGTCAGACAAAATGAAGGCCGACGGCCCCTCCAAAGGACGACGGCACGAACACATCGACCAGACTCGAGTCACCGACCTCGCCACTGTCAGACTGTCAGACGGCCTATTATCAGGTTGAAAAACATCTGTGTTCTGTTACCAGCAGTGTGAAACTGTAAGTAAACATATCAACATACTGATTAATAATATAGTGAACTATTAGAGTATGCTGCCTATGTTTTTATAGATGGCTTCTTGTTGAGCTAGCGTGGGGTAATGTCCAGCGAACACTGGAATCATATTCAGTAGTTCAGTGAAAGTAGGGGTGCACTGATCCAATATTAAGATCGGAAAAGAACAGATCCAAGGGCCGGTCCAGTTCTGTTAGTTTATTCCCTCTGTCGCATGTGTGTTGAATGCTGGAAGAGATGAGTGTACAAATAAATAAGATTTAAATACATTACAATACAATAAGAGTGGAGGTATGTCCCTCTTTGGTTAATGTATTATAAAGATGGAGGTATGTCCCTCTTTGGTTAATGTATTATAAAGATGGAGGTATGTCTCTCTTTGGTTAATGTATTATAAAGATGGAGGGATGTCTCTCTTTGGTTAATTATAAAGATGGAGGTATGTCCCTCTTTGGTTAATTATAAAGATGGAGGTATGTCTCTCTTTGGTTAATGTATTATAAAGATGGAGGTATGTCCCTCTTTGGTTAATGTATTATAAAGATGGAGGTATGTCTCTCTTTGGTTAATGTATTATAAAGATGGAGGTATGTCCCTCTTTGGTTAATGTATTATAAAGGTGGAGGTATGTCCCTCTTTGGTTAATGTATTTTGCTCGTATGTATTCTGAATGTCAGATTCTACGTACGAGAATACGTTGATTACTTGGTGGAAGTAATAACACATGAGCACATATTAGTGAAAGAACAAAGAGGTTTTTGCTAAGAATCAGCTCAAAACATTACACAATGGAGCTTTAAATATTTTCCAAAGAGCTGATGAGTGAAGGATGCTTTTTAAAGCATTTCAACATACCTGCTGCGGAGCTGGTAGCTGTGCAGAATAAGTTACCATGGCCACCATGCCAGAGCAAAGACAGAGGCTGCAGGCCTTCACTGTCACTGTTCACCTCGTGTTGTTTCTCATCCTGCTGTTGTTCTTCTGCATCAAACATTCAGAGCCTTTCTTTCACAAAATGATTTCTTGTTGCCACCTGCCAACGCTGCCAGCTTCTCACTGCAGATTCACAAAGCCTTTGGTCTGCGGTCATAATTAATCCCAAAAACCTCGTTAACTCCACCAAGACAACAACAACAACAACAACAACAACAAGTATAACAGGGTTTATTGAAGCGAGGAGGAGCAACTCTCTGGAAAGAGGGCGAAGGAGTGTGTGTGTGTGTGTGTGTGTGTGTGTGTGTGTGTGTGTGTGTGTGTGTGTGTGTGTGTGTGTGTGTGTGTGTGTGTGTGTGTGTGTGTGTGTGTGTGTGTGTGTGTGTGTGTGTGTGTGTGTGTGTGTGTGTGTGTGTGTGTGTGTGTGTCTGTATGTGTGTGTGTGTGTGTGTATATGTGTGTTTGTGTGAGTGTGTCTGTATGTGTGTGTGTGTGTGTCTGTGTGTATGTGTGTGTGTTTGTGTCTGTATTTGTGTGTGTGTGTGTGTGTGTGTGTGTGTGTGTGTGTGTGTGTGTGTGTGTGTGTGTGTGTGTGTGTGTGTGTGTGTGTGTGTGTGTGTGTGTGTGTGTTTGTGTCTGTATTTGTGTGTGTCTGTATGTGTGTGTGTGTGTGTGTGTGTGTGTGTGTGTGTGTGTGTGTGTGTGTGTGTGTGTGTGTGCTGCTACAGGGTGCACCAAAGCGAGGCAGTGTCAAGTCATGTGACCTTCACACACTTATTCATTTCCACAGATGCACAAAGAAACACAGGAGAAGACCGCTCTTCTGCTGCTGTGAAGGGGTTAGGCCACATCACGTCCCCACTGCTGAGACGGTTCAAAATGTTAGCAACAAAGTGAGCGTGAGCTACAGTATAAATGTACAGTAGTTTTTTATTTTCTGTCACTGTGACTTAATTCACCCAAAACGCACACACAAAAGCCCAAAACAAAATACCTACTTTTACTCTTACACGTACTGTTGGATACTCAGATGGTTTTCTTTCGGTGTGTCAAAATGTCTGGTCATCCCAATGAGAAAAGGAGCTCAGGGCAGACGGTTTGTTGTTGACTCTTAAAAAACTGAACAGTATAATCTCCGTCTGCTCGTATATATCTCCCAAAACAACCCATTTAACGAAAAAATAATCGTAAATCCCCGTAAAACAGGATTATCATCATGCGCATGATGGATTGTGCAGGCAGCACAGATCGGGTACTGACACTCTCCCTCGTGGGGGGAGGGGCTTAGAGACCGTTTTGGGCTTTAGCGGAAAGGGGGGGGAGGGACGTCGATGTTCAATGTCTTTGGCTAAGTCCTGGATCTTCACAATCCTACCTACAGCACCTTTAAAGTGCCCATATTATGAAAAAAATACACTTTTTCTGGGATTTGGGGAGTTATTTTGTGTCTCTGGTGCTTCCACACACATACAATCCATCCATGCTGTTCTGAGTGAGATACGGTTTCTGAATGTGTCCTGTCTTCAGTCTCTGGGTCAGCTGGTCAACATCTGCACGGCTTTCTACGTCACTAGCTGAGATGAGGGGGCTAGGGGGCTAACCGTTAGCATGCTAGCTCGTTCTCAATGACAAAACACTGCTACAACACACACTAGTTCACCCTAATCTCCAAAAGAACTACTTCCATGTCCCTGTTCTGCAGGTATTCACACAAAGGTGGAAGTGTTCCCTCGTTTAGAAGAAGTCTCCCAGCTAATCCTGCCTTGTTCTACTGAAGTTGGAGAAACAGCTAGCTAGCTCATGTAGTCCTTACCTAGCTACTGAGCATGTAGTCCTTACCTAGCTACTGAGCATGTAGTCCTTACCTAGCTACTGAGCATGTAGTCCTTACCTAGCTACTGAGCGTGTAGTCCTTACCTAGCTACTGAGCCTGTAGTCCTTACCTAGCTACTGAGCGTGTAGTCCTTACCTAGCTACTGAGCGTGTAGTCCTTACCTAGCTACTGAGCGTGTAGTCCTTACCTAGCTACTGAGCGTGTAGTCCTTACCTAGCTACTGAGCATGTGGTCCTTACCTAGCTACTGAGCATGTAGTCCTTACCTAGCTACTGAGCGTGTAGTCCTTACCTAGCTACTGGGCGTGTAGACCTTACCTAGCTACTGAGCGTGTAGTCCTTACCTAGCTACTGGGCGTGTAGTCCTTACCTAGCTACTGAGCGTGTAGTCCTTACCTAGCTACTGAGCATGTAGTCCTTACCTAGCTACTGAGCGTGTAGTCCTTACCTAGCTACTGAGCATGTGCGACTGTTAACAAAGATGTTCCAGCAGTGAGAGGTCTCACTCTGTAGCTAAAACAGAGACCTGAACACAGGGTGAAAAGAGGAGCTGCAGCAATGAGCAGAACAACTAAAATATGAAACCATGTAAACCTGTTCTGGTACAACCTCTAAATACAGTTATGAACCTGAAGATGAGCAGAATATGGGCTCTTTAAGTTGTGTCAATATTTTGTCATCATCTTTTTTTGAAATCTCCTTCCTTCCTTTACTTCTTCCAAACACGGACCATTCATATAGTGACATTCATTTACACATTCAGCTTTCCTTCTCCATTTACATTCACTGTTTTGCCATACATAATGGAGTGGATCGTGTTCTCCCTGCAGTGTAGGTTGAACATTGTATCAGTCAGAATAGTTTATACTTCTCTAGGTGTATTTAATAATTCAGCCTCTTATTTCAGCCTGGTGTGAATGGACTCCACTGAGAACTGCCTATGGCCGAACGTCTCAACCACAACTACGAACCAAAGGTCCTTTTTCACTGCCAATACCCACATTACTGCAGTATTAAACTTTTAGCATGAGGCTTATTACTTATTTAACCAAGGAACGTTGTATGTAACCATAGAAAGTTTGTCAAGCTCCGGGTCCCTGTGCCCAGAGCCACAATGCTTCACATGCATGTGAAAAACAATGTTAACATCTGGCGCCCACTAGTGGTCGTAGTAAGTATGACGGTAGCAAAGCAGGAACTAAGGTGACCAGGTACAAGAGCTCCGCTTAAATTGTGATTCATGGTTCTCGCCGTAGCCTCTCTTTAAGAGAATAGCAGGGCCAGCATGTGTGTGTCTGTGTGTGTGTCTGTGTATTGTGTAGTGTGTGTGTGTGTGTGTGTGTGTGTAGTGGTGTGTACTGTGTGTGTAGTGTGTGTGTTTGTGTGTGTAGTGTGTGTGTACGTGTGCGTGCGCGTGTGTGCGCGTGTGTGTGTGTGTGTGTGTGTGAGTGTGTGTGTGTGTGTGTGTGTGTGTGTGTGTGTGTGTGTGTGTGTGTGTGTGTGTGTGTGAGTGTGTGTGTGTGTGTGTGTGTGTGTGTAGTGGTGTGTACTGTGTGTGTAGTGTGTGTGTTTGTGTGTGTAGTGTGTGTGTGTGTGTGTGTGCGCGTGTGTGTGCGTGTGTGTGTGTGTGTGTGTGTGTGTGTGTGTGTGTGTGTGTGTGTGTGTGTGTGTGTGTGTGTGTGTGCGTGTGTGTGTGTGTGTGTGTGTGCGTGTGCGTGTGCGTGTGTGTGTGTGTGTGTGTGTGTGTGTGTCTCCCCTGTTCTTTCAGCAGACGTTAACCCTCTCCTTGATTTCATGTTTCTGGAGACGGTGAACCAGGAAATGAGTCGGGGGGGAAATGCAACACTACCAAGCCACGGCTGAGAGACGTGCCTCGCCGTGACGTGTGGTTAAATTTTTCGAGAGGTGACGTCAGACTACGGCGTAGGGTCGGTGTCTCCACGTACGTACGTACCCACGGCGTCGATGTAACGCAGATTCCACTTTGAGTCAGACTAATAATAATAATAATAATAATAATAATAATGTATACTTAGTTTGACACACTTTACAAACCTCACAACGCTTTGAACTGTGGGTAATTCCCTTTTGGTGCCGTGAAGACACACTGAAGAGCTCGGTAAGTGTGTACTCAAAACCCTCACGCCCTTTGAAATTCGACATTGGGACAACCACCAAAATCCGTGAGTCTGTGTCACATGCTCAGTAGGTCCACCTACCTACCTCTACATGCACTAATGGAGAGATGTCAGAGTGAGGCGCCCCGGGCAGTTGTGGGTTCGGTGCCCTGCACCTTGGCAGTGCCCAGGAGTTGAACTGGCACCACTCCAGCTACCAGTCCACCACCATACTCTGGTCCGTATGGGGACTTGAACCGGCAACCCTCCGGTTCCCAGCCCAAGTAACCCTGCTGACTGAGCTACTGCCACCACTGTCTTGTCAGAACACTAGCTCGAGTAACACTGTAGTTCGATGCTCGCAGCGTAATAGCAATGAGCTAAATGAGCCTGCAGGCTAGTTGGCTATCTAATAGCCCGAATGCTAACTGAGATGACTTTTCTCTACAGTGTTTAGCAGGAGACTAAAGCTAAAAAAACAAGACAGTTGCCTGTGTCACAGTAACCTATTTGGAAGCAGACTTGTCTTTTGACTGATCCCTTCTTTTGAAGTTTAGCAGGCACGATCGACAGCTGACACAACTAGTCCAGGGACTAACTGTTGGAGGTCTGGGCTAGCCCCGGGCGCTTACCAGGTTCCTGCTAGGAATGAGGTGCGTGGGTATGTCAACATCAAGAAGGATCAGTTTGCTGTCGCCTCTGATATGGTACAATATTGGGGAAAAGCCAACAGCTTGTGCTCCTTACCAGCTCGTTTTTCCAGCATACAAAAGGTAATCAAAGGACAGAACACAGTGCTAGTTAGCAGCCATGGATGGCTGGCTTCTGGGGGCCTTTGAAAGTTGAATGTGTGACATAAATTTTAATAAAGCATGCTGTCTCCCCAGCTCCCTAACCTCAACCCAGCTAAGTGTCTATGCAAGCGAAGGCTGCAGAGACACAAAAACACCACATCAAATATTAAGTGGCCAAGCTGTTTACTGCACAGAGAGACTGGGGAACAGAACAAAGATGTTTCAAGAGAGTTTCTGAAGTGAGAGCCATGGCTGGCGCTGAGCTCTCGCTGTGGCATCGCACGCTGCCACCACTTGGCAGGAATTACAAACGGGTAGGTGCTGGGTATCGTTCCAAAATGTCCGATACCATCACCCCTACCAATACCGTGACTTTGATACCCGTTCCTTAACCAAAGGGGTAACGTTGGGGGGGTTGAGATCTCACAAGTTATGGTGCAAATGTCTTTAATTATGTAAATGATGCACTGGTCAGTTTTGATTATTGGAGGGGGGGGGGGGTTTCTCCTGCATGTCTCTACAACGTGTAACGTTAGACAGCCAATCACAGACATTATTAGATCCTGGTAGAAGCATGCTGCGTGCTGATTGGCTCACTGACGCTGATGAGATTTACTCCTTAGGTATTGATATTGAGTATTGACGAGGCCTTTTTTGATACTCGATACTATAGAGGCAAGTCGGTCGCTGCCTCTAGGTTCATTTGGATCCTTTTACTCATTATTTCTGATGAGAAAATAAACTTTTTAAGTTTATTTTTTCATCAAACAAACAGAAATAACTAACATTTTGGAGATCAAAGTTCATGAAAATAATGATTTTTTCCAATCATCTCTCATTTCTCATCACTGCCTTCATTTATTTATTTATATCTTTCTGTCTTCTCTGCGTTTCTCTTCAGTCTGTCCAGTACTCTCTTTATCTCTCCTTCCTGCTTCCTTTCTTCTTCTTATCCCTCTCATCCCCCTCTCTCACTCTCCGTCCTTGCCCTGCTCTCCCTTATTTTACACATTTTGATCTTCTTTCTTTCTTAGATTATTTTTTGGGGCTTTTTCCTGGCTTGTGGCCCGGAGGTAAAATGGTTGCAACCACAACCACAAGGTAGGCAGATCAATCCCAGGTTCCTCCGGCCACATGTCACAGTGTCCCCGAGCAAGACACTGAACCTCAGTTGCTCCCCGGATGCTGTATGTATGTGTATATATGTATATATATATATTAGGGGTGGTACGGGTCATGAAAAAACATCCGAACCGCTCAGTTGGCTTGTCTCTGTTCGGAGCGTGTGTGCGTCACACGGTTCATCAGTCCACTGTTAACGGTCACTAACCTCTTCCTGCCGTGGTGCCACTTTACACACCTACGTTAAAACATTTACTGGAAACGACGAGGGGGATGAGCGTGATGAACGCCACACATGGCAGCTGATTGGACCAACGCGTCACGTGGGACTGGCTGCTCCTGAATTTCAAAACAGACTCTAACGGCGTCTCGTTCTGAATACCATCTCGTGTTTTACGTATAGTAGTAAGGCGTGCTGCAGGTCACGTCACGTGTAGAAATGTCAGGTGGGAGAGATGAGGAAGACTGTAGAGATGTCAGGTGGGAGAGATGAGGAAGGCTGTAGAGACGTCAGGTGGGAGAGATGAGGAAGACTGTAGAGATGTCAGGTGGGAGAGATGAGGAAGACTGTAGAGATGTCAGGTGGGAGAGATGAGGAAGGCTGTAGAGATGAGGAAGACTGTAGAGATGTCAGGTGGGAGAGATGAGGAAGGCTGTAGAGATGAGGAAGACTGTAGAGACGTCAGGTGGGAGAGATGAGGAAGACTGTAGAGACGTCAGGTGGGAGAGATGATGAAGACTGTAGAGATGTCAGGTGGGAGAGATGAGGAAGACTGTAGAGACGTCAGGTGGTAGAGATGAGGAAGACTAGAGATGTCAGGTGGGAGAGATGATGAAGACTGTAGAGATGAGGAAGACTGTAGAGATGAGGAAGACTGTAGAGACGTCAGGTGGGAGAGATGATGAAGACTGTAGAGATGTCAGGTGGGAGAGATGAGGAAGACTGTAGAGATGTCAGGTGGGAGAGATGAGGAAGACTAGAGATGTCAGGTGGGAGAGATGAGGAAGACTGTAGAGATGTCAGGTGGGAGAGATGAGGAAGACTAGAGATGTCAGGTGGGAGAGTGAGAAGACTGTAGGTGAGAGATGAGGAAGGCTGTAGAGATGTCAGGTGGGAGAGATGAGGAAGACTAGAGATGTCAGGTGGGAGAGATGAGGAAGACTAGAGATGTCAGGTGGGAGAGATGAGGAAGACCGTAGAGATGATGAAGACTGTAGAGATGAGGAAGACTGTAGAGATGTCAGGTGGGAGAGATGAGGAGATGAGGAAGACTGTAGAGATGTCAGGTGGGAGAGATGAGGAAGACTGTAGAGATGTCAGGTGGGAGAGATGAGGAAGACTGTAGAGATGTCAGGTGGGAGAGATGAGGAGATGAGGAAGACTGTAGAGATGTCAGGTGGGAGAGATGAGGAGATGAGGAAGACTGTAGAGATGTCAGGTGGGAGAGATGAGGAAGACTGCCTGGAGCTGGAGGATGCTCTAGCGTCGTATATAGTCTATAACAATAGATAGAACTGCCACTGTGTGCATGTATTGTGCAACATGCATTCAATATGCTAATGTTAGCTATATATCAGATGCTGAAGTATATTTCTGGAGTGTTAAAGATTAAAAGAAAAAATATCAAGAACCTTACAGAACCGAAAACCGTGATACGAACTGAACTGTGGGTTTTGTGAACCGTACCACCCATAATATATATACATATACATATATATATATATATATATAGATAGATAGATAGATAAATGCTGTATGTATAGCTGTCCACTGCTCCTAATACTTAAGATGGGTTAAATGCAGTAATATAATTTCACTACATTGTACTCTGTGTATGTGACGATTAAGAATAAAGGTTGATCTGTATTACATAGAGCTGGTGGTAGGTGTGAAAGGGGGAGAGAGATGGGGGACACCCGCAGCAGGTCGGATTCAAACCCGCACCGCTGCAGGACTCAGCCTACATTCAGCCTACAGCCTATATAATTTTTCTCCTGATTTTTTTCCTCCACCTCTCTCTTTTCTTAGCTTTATTTCACTTTTTCCTCTTCTGCTGTTTTCTTCCTTTTCTGATATTTTTCCTATCTCTCTTATAGCTCCAATTCAGCATCTTTCCCTCTCTTCCTTTTAGTCTCATATTTATTCCAGCTGTCTGTCATTGCTGTACCCTCCTCTCTCTCACACCCGTTTTCCTCTTCCCCCCTTTTCTCTTTTAACCCGGCTTATATTTAAGCCCTTAAGGGCAACACTTTTTAATTATTTCCCGCCTTTCTCCAGATGAGCATGCTTCATCATAACCCTGCCCGACCATTTCATGTTATTTTCTGTTAAATAACCAGCAGGATGAGGGAGCTTCCACTGCAATCTTGAATTAAATAATTTTTTTCTAAACCAATTTTCACAATGAAGTCATCAGCGCTTGCCTATTAAC
>NW_027595441.1:62500-97500 GCF_031162955.1 Sander vitreus | reverse complement strand
TCTATTCCACTGCTATGCTAACGACAGCCAGATCTATGTGCCCCTTAAAAAGAGCAACTCTCTCAGACCACTGCTCGAATGCCTGGATGACATAAAGGCCTGGATGGCTTCTAACTTTTTAAGTTTTAATGAAACAAAAAAACGGAAGTGATGGTTTTGGTGTCCACACTGGGACCGCCTTTGTCGACCTGGGTCTTTTGGCTCAATATATCAAGCCAACCGATACCAATTTAGGGGTTCAAAGTGACTCTGATTAAGCTTGACAAACAGATCGGGGCAGTGGTTAAAGCAGGCTTTTTCCAATTACAGCAGTTAATAAAAATAAAGCTGATTCTTACTAGGCAGCACTAGACAGTAATACACCACAATAGTGACCACTTGGTTGGATTACTGTAACACACTATATGTATGTATATATATATATACACACATATATGTAGGCATCACTGCCTCATCTGTTGCTCGTCGTTGCAAAACGCTGTGGCCGTCTTTTAACTGGAGCACGTAAATATGAGCACATTACCCCCATTTTAGCTTCACTCCACTGGCTGCCCGTATATTTTAGCATCCATTTTAAAATCAATTTACTTGTGTTTAAATCCTTAAATTGTCTTGCCCCATTCTACCTGTCCGATGCTCGACCCCTACACTCCGACCCGCTCAGCTGAACAACTGCACCTGAGTGTCCCTAAAACGAAGCGGGAACTTAAAGGGGATCGTGCCGTTGCTGTGGCAGCTCCGAAAATATGGATTGACCTACCTCTGCCTCTTAGACAGGCTTCTTCACCGTCTAATCTTAAATCTCCTCTTAAAACCCACCTTCTTTCCTTGGCCTTTCCCAGCTGAGGCTGACATTTTTGTGCAACAATTTTTACTGTGCTCCTGTTCCATGTTATAATGTTATATGTTGTACATGTTTTAAATGATTTCTGCTTTGTCCTGTACAGCACCTTGTGCAACGTTGGTTGCTTTTTAAAGTGCTGTATGAATACATTTGATTGATTGATTAGTTATTTTTTTATTATTATAATTTTTTGGGGCATTTTCTCCCTTTATTAGATAGTGACAGTGGATAGACAGGGAAGGTGGGAGAGAGAGATGGGGGATGACACGCAGCAAAGGGCTGCAGGTCGGACTCGAAACCGGGCCGCTTTAAAGGACTCAGCTCTTACTTTACTTCTGGTTATGCATGTGCATGTTGCTGTTTGTAAAGTAAAAAAATAAATAAAATAAAAACTTGCCACGGTCGCAATTTGGTTATGTTTAAGCACAAAAACTACTTACTTACTTAAGTTTAAAAAATATTGTAGTTTGGGTTCAAATCAGACCTTTTATCACTTCCTGAAGGTGCATGTGACGCTGACGCTGTTCGTAAAGTAATAAAAAAACGTGACTCGGACCCCACCCCCCTGGGTGAAAGTCCTGTGTTTGTTTGAGTCATCCACCCCCCCCCCCAACCTGCCTCCTGGTGTGAAATTCTGGCGCTCTTATACTTACTTCCTCGTTTGCTCCCTTCATAATTACTACAGCCACTAAGGGGCGCTGCCGCTATAAACATAACCATAGGTCGTGTTTTGCTGCTTGAACAAGTGACATCTGGGAGCGTTTTTTGGGGGCGACGGTCCCTTTTGACACTGACAAAATGGCTGATATTACTACATTTAAAAAAGTAACTTACTGATAATCAAATAGGCAATTCATTGCAAAACATATTTTGTATGTACACTACCGGTCAAAAGTTTGGGGTCACTTAGAAATGTCCATTCCACTCCATTATAGACAGAATACCAGCTGATCTGAGTGGGTGGCTGATCTTTAATGGAATATCTACATTCCCCGTTATCAGCAACCATTCATCCAACGCTCCAAAGGCGCATTGTGTTTACTAATCTGATATCATTTTAAAAGGCTAACTGAGAAACCCTTTATTATGACTGCTATTGCCACTGTTCATCACCCCTCCCCCCCCAACCCTCCCAATCAGACACGGCCTACCAAGAGTCTGGGTCTGCCGAGGTTTCTTCCTAAAAGGGAGTTTTTCCTCGCCACTGTTGCACTAAATGCTCTGGGGGGAATTACTGGAATTGTTGCATCTTTGTAAATTATAGAGTGTGGTCTAGACCTCTCTATCTGTAAAGTGTTCTGAGATCACTCCTGATTTGATACTATGAATACTGAATTTAATTGAACCCTTTTGGCATTATGTAAGCACATAATCTGAAAACTGCTGCCCTGGTTACAAAACAATGCAGCTGATCTCAGCTGGTATTCTGTCTATAATGGAGTGGAATGGACATTTATAAGTGACCCCAAACTTTCGACCGAGTGTGTATGTATGACTTAATAATTGCCACCAAAATCAAATATATATTTTGGTTAGTTAGCCTAAAAATCTTCTACTTACAAAATGCTGTATGATACAATTCACATCTCAAACAGTGCAAAATCCTGCTTCAACCTGCCTGCTGCCTTTCACCTCAATCAGATACCAGTAGTGGATGTTTACAGGTGAAGTCAATAAGGGATCACACAGCGGCCTTATGGAGCGGGTCATCAGTGTATTTTGTGGAAAGGACTTCATATATCAGAAAACCAACAGCCTGAGCAGTAGTGCCTTGGGGTGAACGTTCAGCAGAGCAAAGCACTTGTGTATTTAATCCCTTTATGGAGAGCTGTGGGGGTGAAGACTAGCAGAGGGATCCTGGAGTGGTGTGAAGTGTGGAAACTGTGTGAAGAGACCACAGACCCTCGTTACTAAGTGTGGAATATGGAAATAATGTGGGTTTCACATGAATTTAAATTAAAGATTATGTGACTATTTTTCTGCTTTGTTAATAACTGTTATGAACTGTATCTTGTTAAACTTCAATCATGTGGCCGGGTTGGTTCAGTGGGTAGAGCAGGAGCACGTATACTTTCGAGGCTTATGCCTCGATGCAGAGGTCCAGGGTTTGAGTCTGACCTGTGATGATTTCCTGCATGTCTCCCCCCTTTCTCACCTAGCTGTCAGTTACACTGCATGAAAAGTGGGATTTTCGTCCCCGTAAATCTCCCTAATTTTCGGCAGATAACGACAGTTTACAGGCTGTGAACGTCACGTTCGTCTGTGCCACATATTGTCGGAAACGAACGATGACGTATGTGGGGTTGGGTTTGGGTTTCACGTTCCTAAACCGTTCCTAAACCGTCTCCTAAACCGTTCCTAAACCGTTCCTAACCGCTCCAAACCGTTCCTAAACCGTCCTAACCGTCCTAACCGTTTCAACCGCTCTAACCCGTCCTAAACCGTTCCTAAACCGTTCCTAACCGTTCCTAAACCGTTCCTAAACCGATGCCTAACCGTTCCTAAACCGTTCCTAACCGATGCCTAACCGTTCCTAAACCGTTCCTAACCGTTCCTAACCGTTCCTAACCGTTCCTAAACCGATGCCTAACCGTTCCTAACCGATGCCTAACCGATGCCTAACTGTTCCTAACCGTTCCTAAACCGTTCCTAACCGTTCCTAAACCGTTCCTAACCGTTCCTAAACCGTTCCTAAACCGTTCCTAAACCGTTCCTAAACCGATGCCTAACCGTTCCTAACCGATGCCTAACCGATGCCTAACCGTTCCTAACCGTTCCTAAACCGTTCCTAACCGATGCCTAACCGTTCCTAACCGATGCCTAACCGTTCCTAAACCGATGCCTAACCGTTCCTAAACCGTTCCTAAACCGTTCCTAAACCGTTCCTAAACCGTTCCTAACCGTTCTCTAACCGCTCCTAAACCGCTAACCGTTCCTAACCGCTGCCTAACTGCTCCTAAACCGTCTCTAAACCGTTCCTAAACGATGCCTAACCGTTCTAACCGCTTCCTAAACCGTTCCTAACCGCTCCTAAACCGTTCCTAACCGTTCCTAAACCGTCTGCCTAAACCGTTCCTAAACTGCTCCTCAAACCGCTCCTAACCGTCCCTAACCGTTCCTACCGTTCTAAACCGTTCCTAAACCGTTCCTAAACCGCTTCCTAACCGCTCCTAACCGCTCCTAACCGTTCTAACCGCTCCTAACCGCTGCTCTAAACCGTTCCTAAACTGCCTTAACCGCTCCTAACCGATGCTCCTAAACCGATGCCTAACCGTTTCCTAAACCGTTCCTAACCGTTCCCAAACCGTTCTAAACCGCTTCCTAACCGTTCCTAACCGTTCCTAAACCGTCTAAACGTCCCTAAACCGTTCTAAACCGTTTAACTGCTAAACCGTTCCTAACCGTTCACGCTTAAACCGTTTCCTAAACCGTTCCTAAACCGTTCCTAACTGTTCCTAAACCGTTCCTAAATGCCAACGTTCCTAAACCGCTTTCCTAACCGCCTACCGTTCTAAACCGCTCCTAACCGTTCCTAACCGTTCTAAACCGTCTTAAACCGTCAACGTCTAACCGTTCCTAAACCGTTCCTAAACCGTTCCTAACCGATGCCTAACCGTTCCTAACCGTTCCTAACCGTTCCTAAACCGTTCCTAACCGTTCCTAACCGTTCCTAAACCAATTCTTGAAAAACTGAAGAATGACGTCAAAGAAAGGCTCTTTTAGGGAGTTTTTTTTAAATGTAACAATATATTCATGTTTTAAAGTCCTTAAATATATAATAAGTAAACCTAAGTCACCTAACACACAACGACAATCATTTAACAAATGTTGTTGAGCTGGTCTGCCAACCGGCTTCAAACTTCAGCAGTTCTGCAGAACAATGACCATGTTAGCTTCTCTGGTGAGATAGACACCTCTCCTGACTAACGGCATGTCCTGCACAGGAGACGCTCTCAGATGGAGTCCCAGAGGCCTGGACACACAGGGAGGAGTTAGAAAGGGCAGACAATTTGGGGATTCTGTCCCGCCTCCCCCACCACCAGGCTACAGGGTCTGGTCCTGAACGACAGACTAGCAGAGCAAGTGTAATCTGTTAACTAGCGATCACGTGCAGTCAGTGAATGGTTAATATGCTTTTACGTCCGTTTTGGTGAGCCCAGAGGGAAGATATATGTATATGTTTAATATTCCATGTAGAGAATGTGTGACGTGCACCAACAACACCAAAACAAATTCCTTGTATGTGTTAAAAAACGTACTTGGCAATAAAACCCTTTCTGATTCTGATTCTGATTCTGATATGGCTTTTTAAAAGTAGCCTACATTTACGGTAGCTAGCTAACGGTAGACTACAGAGAGAGTAGCTAGCTAACGGTAGACTACAGAGAGAGCAGCTGGCTAACGGTAGACTACAGAGAGAGCAGCTGGCTAACGGTAGACTACAGAGAGAGCAGCTAGGCTAACGGTAGACTACAGAGAGAGCAGCTAGCTAACTGTAGACTACAGAGAGAGCAGCTGGCTAACGGTAGACTACAGAGAGCAGCTAGCTAACGGTAGACTACAGAGAGAGTAGCTAGCTAACGGTAGACTACAGAGAGAGCAGCTAGCTAACGGTAGACTACAGAGAGAGCAGCTAGCTAACGGTAGACTACAGAGAGAGCAGCTGGCTAACGGTAGACTACAGAGAGAGCAGCTGGCTAACGGAGAGAGCAGCTAGCTAACGGAGAGAGCAGCTAGCTAACGTAGACTACAGAGAGAGCAGCTAGCTAACGGTAGACTACAGAGAGAGCAGCTGGCTAACGGTAGACTACAGAGAGAGTAGCTAGCTAACGGTAGACTACAGAGAGAGCAGCTGGCTAACGGTAGACTACAGAGAGAGCAGCTGGCTAACGGTAGACTACAGAGAGAGCAGCTAGCTAACGGTAGAGAGAGCAGCTAGCTAACAGTAGACTATATATATATATATATATATATATATATATATATATTTATATATATATATATATATATATATATATTTATATATATATATATATATATATATAAAAAATGTGTATATATATATATATATATATATATATATATATATATATATATATATATATATATATAAAAAGGCAGAAAAGCCCCAAAATATTCAACAATGTAACAATGTGTTGACAGTGAGAGAAATATGTATGGAAGAGTGTTAGGGCCACATGTGAAAAATGTATTTGAGTTCTGAGTCTAAAGTCAGAGTTCTGAGTTATTCTATAATTATTATTAATATTTTTATTATTTTTATTATTATTATTATTTGTATTATTATTTTTTTTTTTTTTTATTATTATTATTTTTTTTTATTTTTTTTTATTGTTATTTTTATTATTATTATTATTATTTTTTTTATTATTATTATTTTTATTATTATTATTATTATTTTTTTAAATTATTATTATTTTTATTTTTTATTTTATTTTTTATTTTTTTTATTATTATTTTTTTTTTATTATTATTAATTTTTTATTATTATTTTTTTATTATTATTTTATTATTATTATTATTTTTATTTTTTATTTTATTTTTTATTTTTTTTATTATTATTTTTTTTTTATTATTATTAATTTTTTTTAATTATTATTAGTTATTCTGAGGGTTTTTTGATGTAAGAATTCTGAGGAAAGAAGTCCGACTTCTTACGACTTCAAACTCAGAGCTCATGGGGCGCCTGAGGAGCTCACCTGGTAGCGCGTGCGCTCCATGTACAGAGGCTCGGTCCTCACCGCAGCAGCCGCGGGTTCAATTCTGGCCTGCAACCCTTTGCTGCATCTCATTCCCTCTCTCTCTCTCTCTCTCTCCTTTCAAGGCTAAGCTGTCCTGTCAAATAAAAGCCTCACTATACCAAAAAATAATCTTAAAAAAAACAAACTCATTTTTCACACGTGGGCCTAACCTTCCTCTGGAAATACAGAATATGGCCAGCTGCCATTTGAACTACTGAGTCTTTTCTGAGTCATATAATTTGAACTAACAGAACCATAAACAGTAAAACCAATATATGAATGTGTGGGATCATTCATTCATTAACAGAAGAGAAAATGAACACCATCTCCGGAGCATTTTGGTGTTGTGTGTCCCTAATGAAGGGATTGTGTTGATGTAATATGAGCAATTCACACAGTAAGAGCTTCAAACGTTAAAAAGGAGAGTGACCTGTCCTGATTTTATTTTATTGTTAATTATGACAGCATCGTCTTCAGTTTCACTTACCAGAACACCACGGCATCGTTTTAATCAAAGAGCATCTCCTGTAGTGTAAATACTGTTGCTGTGTACCCTGGCTGACAGCCTGAACTATGTTTCATGTATTTTAAATTGAAATGTCACAACAAGGATTTAGGATTCATATCAAGTAAAAGGCTGCCAGTAGAAGCTTTTGAATTAAATACAGTCTGCCTTTGTCGGGGCAGGAGATACACTCTGAAGACATTTCCTGCTCAGTTTCAGAATACTGCAGGTACAGGGTGGGTGTAGCTGACTTGACAGAGAGGAACAAGGTAGAAAATAAATAAAGTGCTCTCTTTTCAGCTAGAAAGTGGGAGGAGTAGCCTAGCGACATTGTCTTTGACTGACAGGACTTTTGTATTACATGACAGCAAAGCACTTTGTGCAGGACAGTTTAATTATTATTTAAAAGAACAGGTTGCATGGCTGCTGTAGAAGAGGTCTGAGCCAGATGAAAACACACATAATGCAGTTGATGCTCAGAGCACAGTGAGATAAAAGATGCCGAAAAGGGAAGCAGAAAAGAAATGATTTGAGAGCGTTGACATACTGTGTGTTCCATGAGTGATTCTGCAACGCAATCACCTGTTTATATTGTTGAGATAAACCCTAGAAATACAGATTTTCTGCAGCCAATGGTTTTACATGGAGTGTGATTCATTTAACCATCAAAATATACACATACATACACACACACACACACACACACACACACAGACACACAACAAAAGCTTATTTGCTTTAAGTGGAAAAGACTTGCACACAAAGAGAATAAGAATGAAAGAGTGAATGAAACTGAGCTTTGGTTGTAGACCTACTTGAAGAAATTGCAAATGCACCAATTTACGCAGGCATAAAATGTTGTATTACGCTCTTGCAAATATAATTTCCGCCCACCAACCAAATGGCTAGTGAATGTTTAAACTGTACCAGCCACTCAATAGATTGTTATATATATATATATATATATATATATATATACCATTATTTGTTTTTTTGGCTGATGAGTTAAGCATATCTAATCTGCCAGCATTTGGCTGGTGGATGGTGCTATTTTTGAACCCTGAGTCAAAACCCATTTTGCACATTTGTGCATCTCTTTGGGGGTTAGGCATTAAACAAACAGAAACACTGGATCTTCTTGGCTTTAGCAGCTGAAGTCTTTTTTTGCATGTTCTCTGATGCTTTGAACGTGATTCACAGTAACACACCCAAACTGACACATTACACATGCAAGCCAAACAGCATTCAGCCTTATCATTGCTCTGGGTAAACAAGACTAACATGGTGCGGCCCTGAGAAGCCCCAATGCTCATTACAAAGTATGTAAAAGCATGAAGGTGACAACACTGTTGAATTTGCTTTTCTTTCAGCCTCATATTATCCTGGTTCCATACATCTGAATTAACATTCGCATCTCTTACACCGTTGTGACGAAAAGAGAGCTGAGCCAGAAGGCAAAGCTCTCAATCTACCGGTCAGTTTTTGTTCCTACCCTCACCTATGGTCATGAAGGCTGGGTCATGACCGAAAGAACAAGATCCAGGGTACAAGAGGCCGAAATGGGTTTCCTCAGGAGGGTAGCTGGCGTCTCCCTTAGAGATAGGTGAGAAGCTCAGTTATCCGTGAGGAGCTCGGAGTAGAGCCGCTGCTCCTTCACGCGTCGAAAGGAGCCAGTTGAGGTGGTTCGGGCATCTGGTAAGGATGCCCCTCTGGGGCGCCTCCCTAGGGAGGTGTTCCAGGCACGTCCAGCTGGGAGGAGGCCTCGGGGGAGACCCAGGACTAGGTGGAGGGACGTCCAGCTGGGAGGAGGCCTCGGGGGAGACCCAGGACTAGGTGGAGGGACGTCCGGCTGGGAGGGCGCCAGGGCTGGGAGGAGCGCTGGGAGAGGCTCCAGGACTAGGTGGAGGGACGTCCAGCTGGGAGGAGACCTCGGGGGAGACCCAGGACTAGGTGGAGGGACGTCCAGCTGGGAGGAGGCCTCAGACCCGTGGGGGACCGAGGAGGCCTACAGGACTAGGTGGAGGCACGTCCAGCTGGGAGGAGGCCTCGGGGAAGACCCAGGACTAGGTGGAGGGACGTCCAGCTGGGAGGAGGCCTCGGGGAAGACCCAGGACTAGGTGGAGGGATTATATCTCTAACCTGGCCTGGGAACGCCTCGGGATCCCCCAGTCGGAGCTGGTTAATGTGGCTCGGGAAAGGGAAGTTTGGGGTCCCCTGCTGGAGCTGCTACCCCCGCGACCCGACCCCGGATAAGCGGATGAAGATGGATGGATGGATGGATCTCTTATTTGTTCCACAGTTTAAATAGGTTGTACGTTGACAGCTGCTTTCTCCACTTGTAAACAAGAGAGACAACAACCAGAGGTCTGTAGGAGGGACATAACCTCCCTACATGGCTAGCTAGCTACATATAATGTGATGAAAATGGCCCTAAAATGGTGTCAGGATGAGATACTTCACGTTGGGGCAAAACTAAATGAAATAACCCCCCTTTGGGGTGGGTTATTTTATGGGTGGGTCATTAAAACCACAGAGGGAGTGGAGGTCGTCCCAGAGAAGTTAAGGACTTTCACCCAGGAAACAGGTGTTCGTGTCCGGAGAGTACTTCTTAAGGGGGCCGGTGTTTTAACCCAAACCACAATCTTTGTTCTAATCTTAACTCGTCGTTTTGGTGCCTAAACTAAACTGTTACTGAACTTACAACCTGAATATCCATACTGTTCAGACTTCATCATGGAGCGGCAACATTTTGACGTAATGGTGGCACTACAGGTCACTAAAAGTGTACGGTACGAAGATACACTCAGTGAATTTGTCAATCTCAATTGCTCAATTGTTAATATATCCCAACCAATTTGAGTAATAGATCCATGAGTTGGAAGGTTTATCAGATGCAAAAAACACTCACGTTGCACAGTGATCCATCAGGAATGTAGACTAGCATGTTTTTGAATGGCCAAAGAGGGCTTTGCCAGATGATGTTAGCCAGGCTCACCTTTTTTGGGGTCGTCACTACCCGATGTGAGTCAAGTGCAGATGTGAGTTGCGCATGCTCGTATTGAAACGGTGTATGGCATAACGCCAAGGGATCCCGATCCACGTCTGTGTCATACTGAAATTTGTGAAATCCATAAAATAATAAACTTTTCTCACTACAAACAATAACAGAAGATGGAAATAATTTCAAAAACGTAGCTATCTATGATTGTTTGATTGCTAACGTTAGCTCAAAACACCGTTCCAATGACAGCCTTTGTTGTGTCTGATTGCTAACTTGTAGCCAGCAGTGAACCAACTTCATTATGCAGGTCCATTTTTATTGTATTGACATTACAGAAGTCTCCGTTAGCATCTTGTAGCTACTTCAGACATTACAGAAGTCTCTCGTTAGCATCTTGGAGGCTACTTCAGACATTACAGAAGTCTCTCGTTAGCATCTTGGAGGCTACTTCAGATATTACAGAAGTCTCTCGTTAGCATCTTGTAGGCTACTTCAGATATTACAGAAGTCTCTCGTTAGCATCTTGTAGGCTACTTCAGATATTACAGAAGTCTCTTGTTAGCATCTTGGAGGCTACTTCAGACATTACAGAAGTCTCTCGTTAGCATCTTCGAGGCTACTTCAGATATTACAGAAGTCTCTCGTTAGCATCTTGTAGGCTACTTCAGACATTACAGAAGTCTCTCGTTAGAATCTTGTAGGCTACTTCAGATATTACAGTAGTCTCTCGTTAGCATCTTGTAGGCTACTTCAGACATTACAGAAGACTCTCGTTAGCATCTTGTAGGCTACTTCAGACATTACAGTAGTCTCTCGTTAGCATCTTCGAGGCTACTTCAGATATTACAGAAGTCTCTCGTTAGCATCTTCGTAGGCTACTTCAGACATTACAGTAGTCTCTCGTTAGCATCTTGTAGGCTACTTCAGATATTACAGTAGTCTCTCGTTAGCATCTTGTAGGCTACTTCAGACATTACAGAAGTCTCTCGTTAGCATCTTCGAGGCTACTTCAGATATTACAGAAGTCTCTCGTTAGCATCTTGTAGGCTACTTCAGACATTACAGAAGTCTCTCGTTAGCATCTTGTAGGCTACTTCAGATATTACAGTAGTCTCTCGTTAGCATCTTGTAGGCTACTTCAGACATTACAGAAGTCTCTCGTTAGCATCTTGTAGGTACTTCAGACATTACAGAAGTCTCTCGTTAGCATCTTGTAGGCTACTTCAGACATTACAGAAGTCTCTCGTTAGCATCTTGTAGGCTACTTCAGACATTACAGAAGTCTCTCGTTAGCAGGTACTTGGAGGCTACTTCAGCCTCTAATCTACAACTGATCAGGGATCATGCCGTGAAAATGTGATGCCTTACACTAAATAATAAAGTACTGCTATGTAATGTGCCTATCTCATTGTCATGAAGTGACGCATGCGCACTCACATGGGGTAGCGACAGTGCAAAGCGCTGTCTTTTAAAAGAAAAAAAATGGTAATGTTGGTCTGAACATGGCCACCGAAATCAACAGCACTTCCTAAAACAGTCACAAAAGGGGATGCTTGTGGAAATTATAATTACAGAATTGCGGGTATGACTTAAAGAAACTACTCCAGCAGGAAATTTCACATTTAAAAATATCACCCATTCAGCACATTTGTCCCGACTTCTGGGTTCAAAATGGGCCAAACGAGGGTCTGCTGATCGTTTGAGCCTGATTCAAGTGTCACATTATTTTACACACACGTGCAAAAGCCCACATTAACACTATAGTCACATGAACCCAGATCCTAAATAACCATCCTCCCTGTGTGCGTGGAGGTGAACCGACGTCTGGATGCGGTCTGTGATTTGTGAGGCTGTTTTCAATGCAGGACGAAGCAGGAGCAGATTAAACCATAACTCAGCCCTTCGGGGCGCAGCGCGGCACACAGATATGCATGAGGCATGGTGGCTGCAAATGCACACGTCACACACACACACACACACACACACACGTTGTATTACGCTCTTGCAAATATCATTTTTGCCCACCAGCCAGTGCCTGCATCAGATTTCCACTAATGGTCGACAAACTGCACCTAAACTGAGGGAATTCACTCTTGACGACTTTCCTTCCTTCTTTCCTTGTGTCCTTCCTTCCTTTTGCTTTTGTGTTCACTGTGCCCTCCCCTCCCTCTCTCCCTCCCTCTCTCCGTCACGCCTTTCTTTCTTTCAACACTTGTAAATTCAATGTATATATCATAGCAGCCAAAATGCAGCACAGGCAAGGCTCATATTAACAACTCAGTGACTTATATTGTGTAACCAGTCATAGATTAACATGATACAAACACACACACACACACACACACACACACACACACACACACACACACACACACACACACAGAGCAGATTTGTACTCAAGTCAGACTAACTTAATCTGGTCAGGAGTAATTCAGAGCATCCTTTACTTCTGTATTGAATACGTTTACATGCACACCAATATTTTCCAAACACCATTTTCCGGTTGGATATTCCGAATAAGGCCTTTTCCCAAATATAGCATTTTCCGATGAAGATATGTGGGATAGCCGGTATTATTCGGGTTTTAGAAGCATTCTTTGGACATGTATACAGCGCAGTGGGAACATGCGTCTCAATCGGGGTTTTCCCATTTACGGCAGGGGTCACCAACACGGTGCCCGCGGGCACCAGGTAGCCCCCAAGGACCACACGAGTAGCCCTCAGGCCTGTTATAATAATGACCATTGAATATTGATATTATCTGTTTCCCACCTTGTTAAGTCATTGTTTATAATTATTGATAATGAGAAATCATTAACGTGATCAGTGTCTTCACATAGATGACTATCATTAATCATTAATAATCATATATAACTAAAGGCAAACTTGTTATTTCAGAAGAGTGTATCAAACTGGTAGCCCTTCGTATGACTCAGTACCCATGAAGTAGCTCTCAGTTTCAAAAAGGTTGGTGACCCTGATTTACGGCATCTCGCCTCTTTACGGCGTACGGTCAGCTCTCTGTGTTGCCATGGTTGTTGTACACAAACCAACCAGCCGACAGTCTGCAGGGCTGTGATAGAGATGCATGCCCAAAAGATAAGAAGGAGAAACACTGCTTATTTCAAACATTATCAAAAACTTGGATATCAACAGGTTTTTGGATATGAGCCAACCTTTTCAAAAAGCTGGTTGAAGGAATGAAAGAGGGACGCTGTGTTCACACGCTCCAACAAGTCCTCCACCGCTGGAACTTTTTAAAAAATCATATTTTCCACGGCTACATATAAATGGGAATATTATTGAATTATTCTCTCCCATTAGTCACGTAAACATCTTAGTCAGAATATTGTCTTTTTCGTAATAAAGGCAAAAACCGGAATACTATGTGCATGTAAACGGAGTCAGTCAGGCAGTAAATCCCTGTTACTTTGCCTCCTCTTTTCAATTACCTGTCTTTTATCCCATCATTCCTTGCACTCACTTACAGGATGATGGACTGCTGGGTAATGCAGCATGAGTTGCAATTTATTAACACGAGGAATATGAAAACACATCTAACATGGATCCAAAAATGAATGGCTGCTGACTAAATTATGGTAATTTGAATCATGAGTATTGAAGTTCCAGAGTTTTGTCAGCAAAAATTAACACAATTTAGCGTTGCAGAGAGCAAATTGCTTATCACGTGTAGGCGGCTTTACCTGTTTACGTGACTAATGAAGGAGAATATTCCACACATTTTCCCGTTTACATGTAGACGTGCAAAATACGATTTTTCCAAAGTTTTCCACCGGTGGAGGACTTGTTGGACAGACTGTCTTTTTTATTCCTTCAACCAGCTTCTTGAAAAGGTCGGCATAGCGATGTTTGTGCACGTCCGAAAACCTGTTGATATCTGAGTCTTTGATAATGTTTATAAGTATCTGTGGGCATGCATCTCTACCGGGTCCGCAGCCTTGCAAACTGTTGGCTGGTTGGTTTGTGTACAGCAACCACAGAGCTGACCGTAAGCCGTAAACAGGCAAGAGGCTGTAAACTGCAGTAAAACCCTGATTGAGACGCATATTCCGAATGATCTGTATAGATGTCCAAAGAATGCCTCTTAAACGAAGACAAAAATGCACAACAGAAAAGACAAGACATTCCTACCACAAGAGTAAAAAAAGTCCTCAACAGATAGGGACATTTTTCCTAAAACTAAAACAATAAACGGCAACAAGATCACAAGCCCAGTGAGACAAGATCACGAGACAAGATCACGAGACAAGATCACCAGACAAGATCACGAGCCAAGATCACGAGCCAAGATCACGAGACAAGATCACGAGACAAGATCACGAGACAAGATCACGAGACAAGATCACGAGACAAGATCACGAGACAAGATCACGAGCCAAGATCACGAGCCAAGATCACGAGCCAAGATCACGAGCCAAGATCACGAGACAAGATCACGAGACAATATCACGAGCCAAGATCACCAGACAATATCACGAGCCAAGATCACGAGACAATATCACGAGCCAAGATCACGAGCCAAGATCACGAGGCAAGATCACGAGATAAGATCACGAGCCAAGATCACGAGCCAAGATCACGAGCCAATATCACGAGACAAGATCACGAGGCAAGATCACGAGGCAAGATCACGAGGCAAGATCACGAGGCAAGATCACGAGCCAAGATCACGAGCCAAGATCACGAGACAAGATCACGAGACAATATCACGAGCCAAGATCACGAGACAAGATCACCAGACAAGATCACGAGCCAAGATCACGAGCAAAGATCACGAGACAATATCACGAGCCAAGATCACGAGACAAGATCACGAGCCAAGATCACGAGACAAGATCACGAGACAATATCACGAGCCAAGATCACGAGACAAGATCACCAGACAAGATCACGAGCCAAGATCACGAGCCAAGATCACGAGACAAGATCACGAGACAATATCACGAGCCAAGATCACCAGACAAGATCACGAGACAATATCACGAGCCAAGATCACAAGCCAAGATCACGAGGCAAGATCACGAGATAAGATCACGAGCAAAGATCACGAGCAAAGATCACGAGCCAAGATCACGAGCCAAGATCACGAGACAAGATCACGAGACAAGATCACGAGACAAGATCACGAGCCAAGATCACGAGACAATATCACGAGACAATATCACGAGACAAGATCACAAGGCAAGATCACAAGACAAGATCACCAGACAATATCACGAGCCAAGATCACGAGACAATATCACGAGACAAGATCACAAGGCAAGATCACAAGACAAGATCACCAGACAATATCACCAGACAAGATCACGAGACAAGATCACGAGACAAGATCACGAGACAAGATCACGAGACAATATCACGAGCCAAGATCACGAGACAAGATCACGAGACAAGATCACGAGACAAGATCACGAGACAAGATCACGAGACAAGATCACGAGACAAGATCACGAGCCAAGATCACGAGACAAGATCACGAGACAAGATCACGAGACAAGATCACGAGCCAAGATCACGAGGCACAACACGCGAATGTCACAAGCAGAAAACATTGTTATATGATGTGGTCCAGTGTGCAGAAAGGTTGCAAAAATGCAACAGCAGCAACTTCAGTATCTGGAGCTTTTGTGCAAAAATATGCTACCGTATACATATTAATGCTAAAAACACATAGGAGACACACACCCATACAGGCAGCCATGTTTCAAAAGTTGCACATAGCCCTATTGAGATATATCAGTGGTGGGAACTATACTTTAGCAGCATTGTTCAATGCTGTTATGGCTGATGGATAAAAGCTGTTTTGTAGTCTGTTTGTTCTGGTTTTCATGGCCCTGTATCCCCAGTATCTAACAGTGTGTGACAGGGGTGTGATCAGTGGTGGTTTTGGCCTGTTTGGCCGGAATATCTTACGTTTTAATCGGAAAATGCTTGTTCGGAAAAAGACCTTAATCAGAATATCCAACCGGAATATGCTGTTTACATGACCTGAATCCAGAATATCGCCGTATTCTGAATGATAGTGGAATATTGTTGTGCATGTAAACATATACGCATTGACCATTGACCTCTCCTGATTTAGAGACAAAATAAACCTGGGCCTTGCTAGTCTGCATCCTTCATCTACAGCTATCAAGGCTGTGATCCCTCTGCTTCTATTGGATGGTTGTCAAGGTCTGCAGTGAGATGCATCATACAGTATGTTAAGATTGGATAATTGTTAAGCAAGCAACCTTAATTAAGTATTAAGTGTGAGTCAGTGGATGTGGGCTGCTGCAACAGACCTTCCGTTAATGGCTGAAAGCTTTTAATCAAACCTTAATGCCTCAGTATGCTTTAAGGGACAATTCAGGGGCGGGGCTAGAAGGGGGGCACTGTAACGTGATAATGTTGTAAGTGTACAGACAGTTTATTAAAAAGATTATTATGTTTTTCCTTCTTTCACATTCAAAATTAAATTCCCACAATCTGATCCACTTCAGAGCCAACCGCACAAAACCAGGATAAGGGATTTAAGGCTGATTTATACTTCTGCGTATAATCTACGCCGTTGCTACGTATGTAGGTACGTGGAGACACAAACCTACGCCAGACCCTACGCCGTAGCCTGATGTCACCTCTCGAAAAATGTAGGCAAAATACTCCCGACCAGGCTAACAGCTAGCCTGCTCCTGACCAGGCTAACAGCCAGGATGACAGCTAGCCTGCTCCTGACCAGGCTAACAGCCAGGATAACAGCTAGCCTGCTCTTGACCAGGCTAACAGCTAGCCTGATCCTGACCAGGCTAACAGCTAGCCTGCTCTGACCAGGCTAACGGATAGCCTGCTCTGACCAGGCTAACGGCTGGCCTGCTCTTGACCAGGCTAACAACCAGGATAACAGCTAGCCTGCTCTTGACCAGCCTAACAGCCAGGATGACAGCTAGCCTGCTCTTGACCAGGCTAACAGCCAGGCTAACAGCTAGCCTGCTCTTGACCAGGCTAACAGCTAGCCTGCTCCTGACCAGGCTAACAGCCAAGCTAACAGCTAGCCTGCTCCTGACCAGGCTAACAGCTAGCCTGCTCCTGACCAGGCTAACAGCCAGGATAACAGCTAGCCTGCTCTTGACCAGGCTAATGGCTAGCCTGCTCTTGACCAGGCTAACAGCTAGCCTGATCCTGACCAGGCTAACAGCTAGCCTGCTCTTGACTAGGCTAACAGCCAGGCTAACAGCTAGCCTGCTCCTGACCAGGCTAACGGATAGCCTGCTCCTGACCAGGCTAACGGCTGGCCTGCTCTTGACCAGGCTCACAACCAGGATAACAGCTAGCCTGCTCTTGACCAGCCTAACAGCCAGGATGACAGCTAGCCTGCTCTTGACCAGGCTAACAGCCAGGCTAACAGCTAGCCTGCTCTTGACCAGGCTAACAGCTAGCCTGCTCCTGACCAGGCTAACAGCCAAGCTAACAGCTAGCCTGCTCCTGACCAGGCTAACAGCTAGCCTGCTCCTGACCAGGCTAACAGCCAGGATGACAGCTAGCCTGCTCTTGACCAGGCTAACAGCTAGCCTGCTCCTGACCAGGCTAACAGCCAAGCTAACAGCTAGCCTGCTCCTGACCAGGCTAACAGCCAGCCTGCTCTTGACCAGACTAACAGCCAGGATGACAGCTAGCCTGCTCTTGAACAGGCTAACAGCCAGGCTAACAGCTAGCCTGCTCCTGACCAGGCTAACACCTAGCCTGCTCTTGACCAGGCTAACAGCCAGGATAACAGCTAGCCTGCTCTTGACCAGGCTAACGGCTGGCCTGCTCTTGACCAGGTTAACAACCAGGCTAACCGCTAGCCTGCTCCTGACCAGGCTAACAGCTAGCCTGCTCTTGACCAGACTAACAGCCAGGATAACAGCTAGCCTGCTCTTGACCAGCCTAACAGCCAGGATAACAGCTAGCCTGCTCTTGACCAGGCTAACGGCTGGCCTGCTCTTGACCAGGTTAACAACCAGGCTAACCGCTAGCCTGCTCCTGACCAGGCTAACAGCTAGCCTGCTCTTGACCAGGCTAACAGCCAGGCTAACAGCTAGCCTGCTCTTGACCAGGCTAACCGCTAGCCTGCTCTTGACCAGGCTAACCGCTAGCCTGCTCTTGACCAGGTTAACAACCAGGCTAACCGCTAGCCTGCTCCTGACCAGGCTAACAGCTAGCCTGCTCTTGACCAGGCTAACCGCTAGCCTGCTCTTGACCAGGCTAACCGCTAGCCTGCTCTTGACCAGGCTAACCGCTAGCCTGCTCTTGACCAGGTTAACAACCAGGCTAACCGCTAGCCTGCTCCTGACCAGGTTAACCTAGCCAGGCTAACAGCCAGCCTGCTCCTTACCAGGCTAACCGCTAGCCTGCTCCTGACCAGGCTAACAGCTAGCCTGCTCTTGACCAGGCTAACCGCTAGCCTGCTCCTGACCAGGCTAACAGCTAGCCTGCTCTTGACCAGGCTAACCGCCAGGCTAACAGCTAGCCTGCTCTTGACCAGGCTAACAGCTAGCCTGCTCTTGACCAGGCTAACAGCCAGGCTAACAGCTAGCCTGCTCTTGACCAGGCTAACCGCTAGCCTGCTCCTGACCAGGCTAACGGCTACCCTGCGCCTGACCAGGCTAACGGCTAGCCTGCTCTTGACCAGGCTAACAACCAGGCTAACCGCTAGCCTGCTCCTGACCAGGCTAACAGCCAGAATTAATAAATCCTGGAGCCTTTTCTGTTCACTCAGCAGCGGATTTTAATAATGTTATTATTATTAGCCTGCATTAAAATACAACAGGTGCAGAGTGCTGTTCAGTTAAGCACCGTTATATAAAGTTGTGACCAGTATTTATATAATTATTCATGTAACAGTCATTGTTACTAATATATTGCTGTATGAAGACTGCTGTTCATATTGTTGTTAGAAGTTTGGTGAATATATTACGGCAGGTAGAAAAAGGCTGATACAGTTGCAAATGTGTTTTAAATGAAGTCAGAGATGAAGAATAATATATAAAGTCCTATCGACATGTTAGTGGTTCTAACAATGGCAGACTGGCCAGAGACCAATACACCTTTAATTATTTTAGTTGATTTATTTATCACGCGTTCTCTCCAGTGAGCTGTAATTTGGAGGAATTGAACAGTTATAAATACCTACTGTATATCCTCATTCTACAATCCTCCTATTATAGTCTTAGTTCACTGGACCAGTAACTACAGTGCTCAGCATGAGGTTATGAAGCCACGCTAAAGAGGACTACAAAGAGGAATAAAAAAATCATCTTTAGGAAATTGATCTTAATGCCTTAATTAAAAAAATAGTAAAAATCCAACCTTTAAGGACCCCAGATATCTTTGTGAATGAATAATGTATCGTAAATAAATAAATGTCAGTACAGCCCTATGTTAGATTCCCATAGAGGCAGGCAGACTTTTATTTTGAAAGGCCAGTTATTTCATGGATCCAGGATACTATGATCCTGATACAGATCCCTTGGCCCCCCCCATCATCACATACCCTTCACCATACCCCCCCACATCATCACATACCCTTCACCATACCCCCCCATCATCACATACCCTTCACCATACCCCCCCATCATCACATACCCTTCACCATACCCCCCCATCATCACATACCCCTTCACCATACCCCCCACATCATCACATACCCTTCACCATACCCCCCCATCATCACATCCCCTTCACCATACCCCTTCACATCATCACATACCCTTCACCATACCCCCCACATCATCACATACCCCTTCACTCATACCCCCCACATCATCACATCCCCTTCACCATACCCCCCCATCATCACATACCCTTCACCATACCCCCCATCATCACATACCCTTCACCATACCCCCCCATCATCACATACCCTTCACCATACCCCCCCATCATCACATACCCTTCACCATACCCCTTCCATCATCACATACCCTTCACCATACACCCACATCATCACATACCCTTCACCATACCCCTTCCATCATCACATACCCTTCACCATACCCCCTCCCATCATCACATACCCTTCACCATACCCCACATCATCACATACCCTTCACCATACCCCCCCATCATCACATACCCTTCACCATACCCCCCCATCATCACATACCCTTCACCATACCCCCTCCCATCATCACATACCCTTCACCATACCTCACATCATCACATACCCTTCACCATACCCCCCCATCATCACATACCCTTCACCATACCCCCTCACATCATCACATACCCTTCACCATACCTAGAGATTGGCATGGGGTACTTTCCATAAAATCCTCTCTCAATGTAAATCAAACAGCTATTAGACTAACTGAAATACAACCATGCCAATAGGTATGTCTACAGATTGTCACGTTGTCATACTTCCACAAGAAGCTGCTGCTCACTCTGTATAAAGTATGCACAACACGTATTCTCCATTGCAGCATCAGTAAATCTATGATCGACCTCACGGTCTGTTACAGAAAGCCGTGAACGCTCATCTATCAGAATTACTTCAGCCTGGCTTGACCTAGTCTCTCCTCCTCAGCCTGACCTGGTCTCTCCTCCTCAGTCTGACCTAGTCTCTCCTCCTCTGCCTGACCTGGTCTCTCCTCCTCAGCCTGACGTGGTCTCTCCTCCTCAGCCTGACCTGGTCTCTCCTCCTCAGCCTGACCTAGTCTCTCCTCCTCAGCCTGACCTGGTCTCTCCTCCTCAGCCTGACCTGATCTCTCCTCCTCAGCCTGACCTAGTCTCTCCTCCTCAGCCTGACCTGGTCTCTCCTCCTCTGCCTGACCTAGTCTCTCCTCCTCAGCCTGACGTGGTCTCTCCTCCTCAGCCTCTCCTCCTCAGCCTGACGTGGTCTCTCCTCCTCAGCCTCTCCTCCTCAGCCTGACCTGGTCTCTCCTCCTCAGTCTGACCTAGTCTCGCCTCCTCAGTCTGACCTAGTCTCTCCTCCTCAGCCTGACCTGGTCTCTCCTCCTCAGCCTGACCTAGTCTCTCCTCCTCAGCCTGACTCCAACAAGTCTCTCCTCCTCAGCCTGACCTAGTCTCTCCTCCTCAGCCTGACCTAGTCTCTCCTCCTCAGCCTGACCTGGTCTCTCCTCCTCAGCCTGACCTGGTCTCTCCTCCTCAGCCTGACCTGGTCTCTCCTCCTCAGCCTGACCTAGTCTCTCCTCCTCTGCCTGACCTAGTCTCTCCTCCTCAGCCTGATGTGGTCTCTCCTCCTCAGTCTGACTCCACCTAGTCTCTCCTCCTCAGCCTGACATGGTCTCTCCTCCTCAGTCTGACCTGGTCTCTCCTCCTCAGCCTGACTCCACCTGGTCTCTCCTCCTCAGTCTGACCTGGTCTCTCCTCCTCAGCCTGACTCCACCTGGTCTCTCCTCCTCAGCCTGACCTGGTCTCTCCTCCTCAGCCTGACCTGGTCTCTCCTCCTCAGCCTGACTTGGTCTCTCCTCCTCAGCCTGACCTGGTCTCTCCTCCTCAGTCTGACCTAGTCTCTCCTCCTCAGCCTGACCTGGTCTCTCCTCCTCAGCCTGACCTGGTCTCTCCTCCTCAGCCTGACCTGGTCTCTCCTCCTCAGCCTGACCTGGTCTCTCCTCCTCAGCCTGACCTGGTCTCTCCTCCTCAGCCTGACCTAGTCTCTCCTCCTCAGCCTGACCTGGTCTCTCCTCCTCAACCTGACCTAGTCTCTCCTCCTCAGCCTGACCTGGTCTCTCCTCCTCAGCCTGACGTGGTCTCTCCTCCTCAGCCTGGCTTGGCCTTCGTGAAACGCACCTATAGCCAGGATGCTCTGATCAGACTAGGTCAAGCTTCGCTTTATCGGTTATCCTGGATTTATAAATTCTGCTTTTGTGCAACACCCCCCAGCTTGATTTTAAACCAAAAAGTATTTTTTTCCTCTGTTCCTTCTTTACTTTCTTCTTCACATCTTTCATTTCTTTCCTTCCATCCCTCCTACTTCCTTTTCCTTCTTTCAGTCAGACCTTCCTCTCTCCCGTCCTTCCTTTTGTCCTTTCCTGGCATACACTCCTCCCTCAATGAATCTACTCATTCACTCCTCCCTTTGTGCACTGAGAGGCATACTGCTAATTGAAAGCTGCCCTAATTAGATCATTATCATCCTTTCAATTTTCTCTTTCCTGCATTCATTCATCCGTCCGCTATAAATGAGGATATTGACAACCCAGAGAAAGGTTAATTCAGCCAAATTGAAGGGACTTTTTCCGTCTTTTTCTGCCATCTTCACGTCATCCAATCAATTAAACTGACCCAGCAAAACGACTAATTATTATGTCCTCATGAAGAGCTCTTGCTGATGAATGGGCTTTCTGACGCATTTTTTATTTCTGAGTTGGGATCATTTCTAACAATCTTTGATTAAACAAAGCAGAAGAAAATAACTTAAAGTGCCTGACACACACAGCCACACAGCCACGCGCACACACAGCCACGCGCACACACAGCCACGCACACACACACACACACATCCACGCACAGCCACGCACACACACAGCCACGCACACACGCAGCCACGCACACACGCAGCCACACACACACAGCCACACACACACACAGCCACACACAGCCACACACACACACAGCCACGCACACACGCAGCCACACACACACAGCCACACACACACACAGCCACGCACATACACACAGACACACACACACAGCCACGCACACACACAGCCACACACACACAGCCACGCACACACACAGCCACGCACACACGCAGCCACGCACACACGCAGCCACGCACACACGCAGCCACACACACACACACACACACACACACACAGCCACACACACACACACACACACACACGCACACACACACGCACATACACACAGACACACACACACACACACACACACACACTCACACACACACACACACTCAAATTGTCAAAGACATTTCATGGTTCAGCAGATAAAATACCGGATTAACTTCCCCCAGAGCCGAAATGTTATTAACAACTTAAACCTTAAAACATGACTATGATCCATACAGAAAGTTACATGTTACGTTACTATAAATCTCAACACTGTGTCTCCTCCTAACTCCTGTTAAATCATATTACACTGAGGCTATCTACAGTTAATTATTGTTCATTATGTTTGCTAAAGATCATTGTTTTAACCTGTGTTTTGGGGATCCGAATCACGTTAAACACGCTGGTTTGTACTGTACATGTGTCTTTGTTGCACTCATTAAGATCTCATCTGAACAGATTCCTGTCATTTAAATCAGGGGTCTTCAACGGGTTTTTTAGGCCAAGGACCCCTTAGAGCAGCACCAAAGCACTTTTCCTCTTCGGTCCCCAAACTCTAGACGGGCCAATCACATCGTGTATAGAGTGGGTGGGCGGGGCTTATGGCTGCTGCTGCATTGGTGAAAATGTTTAAGTGGTCCTTACTGGCACTTACATTTCAGGGTCAGGGTTGCAACAGGACATGTATGGGGTCAGACCCAGACCCAACATCTGGATGAGGGTCAGACCCAGACCCAACATCTGGATGAGGGTCAGACCCAGACCCAACATCTGGATGAGGGTCAGAACCAGACCTAACATCTGGATGTGGGTCAGACCCAGACCCAACATCTGAATGTGGGTCAGACCCAGACTCAACATCTGGATGAGGGTCAGACCCAGACCAACATCTGGATGAGGGTCAGACCCAGACCCAACATCTGGATGTGGGTCAGACCCAGACCCAACATCTGGATGAGGGTCAGACCCAGACCCAACATCTGGATGAGGGTCAGACCCAGACCAACATCTGGATGAGGGTCAGACCCAGACCTAACATCTGGATGAGGGTCAGACCCAGACCCAACATCTGGATGAGGGTCAGAGCCAGACTCAACATCTGGATGTGGGTCAGACCCAACATCTGGATGAGGGTCAATAAAATAATGTGAAGGGCAGCCGAAAAACTTTATACAGTGCATACTTGTTCTGTGCATAGAATACTAAGCTATTAAAATACTACTTGATGATTCTATACATTTTATAAATGTTTTAACTAGGGCTGTCAAAATAACGTTAAAACGTTAA
Organism: Sander vitreus; assembly: GCF_031162955.1. Classification (NCBI taxonomy): domain Eukaryota; kingdom Metazoa; phylum Chordata; class Actinopteri; order Perciformes; family Percidae; genus Sander; species Sander vitreus. Next base: position 73,304 of record NW_027595441.1, on the reverse strand, counting down.
AAACATTAACGCAGATTAATCCGTTCCATATTGACGTTTGCATACAGACGAAAATCTGGCTCCACTGATATGTCTGCTCTTCTCTCTGCTGCTCTGAAACAGACGTTACAGGAAACACAAACCCCGCTGCATGTGATGCTAGTTAACACTATACTCAACAGCAGCTAACGTTAGCCTACCGCTAGCTAGTAACACTATACTCGACAGCAGCTAACGTTAGCCTACCGCTAGCTAGTTAACACTATACTCGACAGCAGCTAACGTTAGCCTACCGCTAGCTAGTTAACACTATACTCGACAGCAGCTAACGTTAGCCTACCGCTAGCTAGTAACACTATACTCGACAGCAGCTAACGTTAGCCTACCGCTAGCTAGTTAACACTATACTCGACAGCAGCTAATGTTAGCCTAACGCTAGCTAGTTAACACCATACTCAACAGCAGCCTACCGCTAGCTAGTTAACACTACACTCAACAGCAGCTAACGTTAGCCTACCGCTAGCTAGTTAACACTATACTCGACAGCAGCTAACGTTAGCCTACCTCTAGCTAGTTAACACTATACTCGACAGAAGCTAACGTTAGCCTACCGCTAGCTAGTTAACACTATACTCGACAGCAGCTAACGTTAGCCTACCGCTAGCTAGTAGCTGGATTAAACAGGGTTAAATGCTGACAGCTAACACTAAACGGTGTAAAGTGTGACTGTGTTTTACTGTAGAGGATTCAACACCGGGATGTAACAATCTGCAGCTGGTCGGAGAAACAACACAGACGGTGCGTTCATTGACACTGGTAAACTACAGCCTCGTGGTGCATTTGAAGTTATTGTTAAATGTCATTTTCCATCTGGTTGTTGTTTTTGTCGTTCAACAGCAGTTTACTAGTGAAATAAGTTATTGTTATACATTATTATTAATCATTTAATGTTGACCATATGGCCTTAGCAATAAACAAGCCGTTCTTTAATGTCACCAACTGTTGTTTAGTTCCTTTTTATTTCTTTTCTTTTTTTACTTTCTTAAAAAGTCTCGGTTCAGGCACCGTTAATTATGTATGAGATTAATTTAGATTAATTAATCACAGAGTATGTAATTAATTAGATTACATTTTTTAATCGATTGACAGCCCTAAAATATATATATATATATATATATATTTTACCTATAGGCCAGTAAGCCTACCACCAGTGGGGCCCCCTGCAGTAACTCTGACGACCCCCTAGGGGTCCCAAACCCCCTGTTGAAGATCTCGGATTTAAACAACTCTGCAGTTTAAAACTTTTACTGCCAACTTAATCAAATGTGGTGTTTTAATCGGGCTCGAGTGCATGAATACAGTGAACGGGATGAAGGCTCAGTTAGCAAGGGTTAGCGGTTAGCTCCGGTTAGCTCCAGGGCGCTCGTTGAGCCTCTATCTTAAGCTTTGCCATTTCGACCAGTTGACAGTTTGTAATATAGAAAAAGAAATAGATCATGGGTCATTTCATTTCTATAGTTTGTAGCTGACTTTACAAGCTGACTTCGCTATTGGCGGTTGAAACAGGAGACGTCCGTTACATTTTAAAACCAGCCGCTGGGGACTTGAGTCGAGCTAAGACTGGCCTGTTCACACCGCTGCTACTTTTCCCTGCAACGTTCTAACTCCAGATTTCCACTGAATGAAGAACGTCTGCAGACCGGCTCCGCTGCGTCGTCCGTCAATCCCCACCAGGTCTGGATTTGTTGCGGCACGGCTGCGGCCGTGACTGACAGCTGTAGTCACGAGGACCCACGAGATCTCACGAATTAACGTAGAATAGAACCACAAAACCAAAAGCAGTTAGTTTCCATCCAGAGGAGTAGAGGGGGAACAGCTCTGAGCTGTGTTCTCAAGGTGTAGTGCAGGAGATATGATCCGCCGTAAGCACGCTGTATTTTATTTATGTTTTATTTTGTTTCTGTGCTCGACTTCCACCCCTCTGCCTTGTGCTGAATTGCTGCCGTTCCGCAACCGGTGGCTTTGGCCTGAACTGGGCTCTAGTGGCAGCTGTCTAGTTTAGCTGATGCTTTTATCCAACGCGACTTACAATTGCTATATGTGCTATATGTCAGAGGTTGCACGCCTCTGGAGCAACTATGGGTTAAGTGTCTTGCTCAGGGGCACATTGGTTGATGTATCATAGTGGGAATTGAACCCAGATCTCCCACACCAAAGCCATGTGTCACATCCACTGCGGCATCACCACTCAGTGCTGTGCATGGACTTGTAATGTGACTATGTCTCCATGTGGTGTACTAAATGTTTCAGCACCAATACATGTCCTGTTGCAACCCTGACCCTGAAATGTAAGTGCCAATAAGGACCACTTACACATTTTCACCAATTTTCACACATTATCACACACAACCCTCACATGAAAAGTACTTCAGATTGATGGATGAGGCTGCGAATATAAAAGGGGTTTGCAGATGCAATGCATGTGCTCGTGTAACACACCACAAGCAAGCACATCACTTAGAGCGCCCAAAGCTGGGGGTGTTCCAGAGACTGTGGGTGGTGGCTGGATGATGAGGCGCAGGTTTTGGGATGAATGGACACATGATAGATGAAGGAAATGGGAACCTGAGCATTTGGCAGCAGTTGAGCTGCGGGAATTGACAGGGCAATGCTTTATGGAATAAGGTGTATCACTAATGCAGCCAAATGGAGACGCACACCGACATGAAATGAATTCACAGCAAAAAATGAGGATGGTTAATAATTATCATTAGGGATGCATCGATCCGACTTTTTCCGTCCCGATACCGATGCCTGGGCTTTGTGTATCTGTCCATAACGTTGTTGAATTAATAATACACTGCATACCTTCCACCTTTTACCTTCCTTCACCCTGTGGAAGAGACTGAAGGCTCCAGACCTTCCTAACTAAGACAATAACAGATGTATTTAGATCTTATTTGTACACTCATCTCTTCCAGCATGCAACACACGTGCAGCAGATGGAATAAACTAACAGAACTGGACCGGCCCGTTGATACGTTCATATTTCCGATCCCCGATCAGCTATTTTGTCAACATCGGGACCGATATCCGATCTTAATATCGGATCGGTGCACCCCTAATTATCAGAATTTACAACCTCGCTCTTTCTTTAAGGGGAGAAAGGTGAAAAGGGAGAATAGTTAAAGAGCCCATATTATGAAAAAAACACATTTTCTGGGATTTGGGGAGTTCTTTTGTGTCTCTGGTGCTTCCACACGCATACAGACTTTGAAAAAACACCCCTTCCATGCTGTTCTGAGTGAGATACGGTTTCTGAATGTGTCCTGCCTTCAGTCTCTGGGTCAGCTGGTCAACACGGCTTTCTACGTCACTAGCTGAGACGAGGGGGCTAGCAGCGTGCTCAACCGTTAGCATGCTACTTCATTCTCAATAGCAAAGCACTGCTACAACACACACCAGTTCACCATAATCTCCAAAAGAACTACTTCCATGTGCGCCCTCATTTAGAAGAAGTCTCCCAGCTAATCCTGCCTTGTAACTGACTGAAGGTGGAGAAACAGCCTTTCTTTTACTGTCTATGGAGCTAGCTAGCTGACATGATCTACATCTGAGCTACTGAGCATGTGCAATCAAAGATAGTACAGAAGAAGAAGAGAAGAGGTCTCACTCTGTAGCTGAAACAGAGACCAGCTGAAAGAGGATCTGCAGCAGTGAGAGAGAGCTGAGCAGTACAACAACAATATGGTGTTTTTTGATAATGAAACCATGTAAACCTATTCTGGTACAACCTTAAAATACAATAATGAACCTGGAAATGAGCAGAATATGGGAGCTTTAAACTAGTGCTGTCAAAATTAACGCAATAACAAGTTAACGTGAAGTCCTTTTAACGCACTTTCTTTGACGTGCGAGCAGATCCATTGTTCTGGTGAAACTAAATGGTCACATACAGTATGTGGGTTTTTGTTTGAAGCCGTTTCATTTGCTGACTGTAACGGACACGTTGAAACCGTACGCTGGGAGGGAGTTCAGGACATGAGGGAGCACATCGGATTATAAGGAGCTGGCTTTGGTCAGACAGCATGCAATATGTTATTGGGTTGGACATTTATATCTCATTAAAGTATATGCATGTATTCCTTTAAATGATATTTTTGGGTGGGTTAAATCATGTGGAAACGCAAAGTTTCCAGCTAATTCACTGGTTATTTAAAAACAACACAACATTCAGCTCTAAACAGATAATTACCATAAACATAAATTAACATAAAGTGATGTTACATGGAAACGATTGTTATTAATGCAAATAACCCATAATGCCTGGGGAGTATAATTAGACTACACACACACACACACCTACATATACGCACTCACACACACACACACACCTACATATACGCACACACACACACACACACACACAGATACAGACACACACACACGACCATTTATTTAAGCTTGTACATTTTAGGGCACCCACGCACACACACACACGCACACGCACAGTGTCACTGTGTGTATAAGTGTGTGTGTGTGTGTGTAGATATGTGTGTATGTGTGTGTGTGTGTGTGCGTATATGTAGGTATGTGTGTGTGTGTGTGTGTGTGTGCGTATATGTAGGTGTGTGTGCGCGTATATGTAGGTGTGTGTGTGTGTGTGTGTGTGCGTATATGTAGGTATGTGTGTGTGTGTGTGTATATGTAGGTATGTGTGTGTGTGTGTGTGTGTGTGTGTGTGTGCGTATATGTAGGTATGTGTGTGTGTGTGTGTATATGTGTGTGTGTGTGTGTGTGTGTGTGTGTGTGTGCGTGTGTATGTATGTGTGTATGTGTGTGTGTGTGTGTGTGTGTGTATGTGTGTGTGTGTGTGTGTGTGTGTGTGTGTGTGTGTGTGTGTGTGTGTGTGTGTGTGTGTGTGTGTGTGTGTGTGTGTGTGTGTGTGTGTGTGTGTGTGTGTGTGTGTGTGTGTGTGTGTGTGCGTGCAGTAAGGGTCTCTGGAGGACTGAGGACAGCTCAGACTTGAAAGGGGAGAGAGAATGACATGCTGCGTCGAGGAGTGAACCTCGATATATGGGCGCACGCTCTACCAGGTGAGCAGGAAGGGTTTTACCTTCCCTTCATCCTGCCGTCCTGTCATGCTCCTCCTTCTCTACCCCTTTAGTTTCTTCTCTTCCTGACCGACTCCGTTCCTCTCCCTCCACCCTCTTCGTCTTCCTTCTGCCCCCCCTCATCTCTGTCCTCCCTTTTCCTCACACCTCTCCTTCCTTGTGTCTTTCCTTACATCCTTTGATCCCTCTTTTTTTTAGGATGTGTATGAGGTTGTTTGAGTAATCGTTGAATGGCTTAGTAACATTTTCATGAAAAATTCACCTCGGCTGCATCTATAATTCATCCCAAACCTCGCTGTATCATCACACAGACACACACACACACACACACAGAGACACACACACACACACACACACACACACACACACACACCTCTACAAGCTATCCTCCACTGAACTCCTCCTCTTCTCTGCCTTTCATCTTTCCTCTCCACTCTTCTTTTTTCTACTTTCTTCTTACCGTTTTTTATAATCCCTTTGCTACTAATTTCAGCACCTTGACGTCATTTTTCAAAACTCTAGACACAAAACTCACAACGATCATCACTTGTAACAGGCTGTCCAATGTTCAAAACATGACATCATTCATTCATATCTTTAAATACATCTTGTACTTCATCACAATCATTGGTTCAAAAAACTAATATATAGTGAAATACCACTGAACTGGTACTTTAGATCAGCCACACACAAGATACCTGTAGTTTCACTGGGTCATCGCTGGTACAATCATTAAATACTGTAGTACAAAATAGGTGATATAAGTTTCATTATGGTACTACATATAAATATATTCCTGTAAAAGTAATGCAGTAAACGGAGAGACTACTACAGACCAATGTGGTACGAGTATATATATATTTTACTGTATTTAACTTTTATTTACAGTATCCAAGGTAAGAATCACATTCACACAGTTACACATTCATACCTGGAAGCTGCCCAGTACTACCACAGTCTGATCACATTCATACTGGAAGCTGCCCAGTACCACCACAGTCTGATCACATTCATACTGGAAGCTGCCCAGTACTACCACAGTCTGATCTGACCACATTCATACTGGAAGCTGCCCAGTACTACCACAGTCTGATCTGATCACATTCATACCTGGAAGCTGCCCAGTACTACCACAGTCTGATCTGATCACATTCATACTGGAAGCTGCCCAGTACCACCACAGTCTGATCACATTCATACTGGAAGCTGCCCAGTACTACCACAGTCTGATCACATTCATACTGGAAGCTGCCCAGTACCACCACAGTCTGACCACATTCATACTGGAAGCTGCCCAGTACTATCGCAGTCTGATCTGCTGCCACTGAGCTGTGTGTGTGTGTATATATATATATATATATATATATATATATATATATATATATATATATATATATAGATATATATATAGATATATATATAGATATAGATATATATATTTATTTGATTAAAAACTTTAATCTAATTAATGACATACTCTGTGATTAATTAATCAAAATTAATCGCATACATAATTAACGGTGTCTGAACCGAAACTTTTTAAGAAAGTAAAAAAAGAAAAGAAATAAAAAGGTATAAACAACAGTTGGTGACATTAAAGAACGGCTTGTTTATTGCTAAGGCCATATGGTCAACATTAAATGATTAATAATAATGTATAACAATAACAATAACAACTTATTTCACTAGTAAACTGCTGTTGAACGACAAAAACAACCATCAGATGGAAAATGACATTTACAATAACTTCAAATGCACCACAAGGCTGTAGTTTACCAGTTTCATTGAACGCCCGTCTGTGTTGTTTCTCCGGCGGCAGCTGCAGATTGTTACATCCCGGTGTTGAATCCTCTACAGTAAAACACAGTCACACTTTACACCGTTTAGCGTTAGCTGTCAGCATTTAACCCGTGTTTAATCCAGCTACTAGCTAGCGGTAGGCTAACGTTAGCTGCTGTTGAGTATAGTGTTAACTAGCTAGCGGTAGGCTAACGTTAGCTGCTGTCGAGTATAGTGTTAACTAGCTAGCGGTAGGCTAACGTTAGCTGCTGTCGAGTATAGTGTTAACTAGCTAGCGGTAGGCTAACGTTAGCTGCTGTCGAGTATAGTGTTAACTAGCTAGCGGTAGGCTAACGTTAGCTGCTGTCGAGTGTAGTGTTAACTAGCTAGCGGTAGGCTAACGTTAGCTGCTGTCGAGTATAGTGTTAACTAGCTAGCGGTAGGCTAACGTTAGCTGCTGTCGAGTATAGTGTTAACTAGCTAGCAGGTAGGCTAACGTTAGCTGCTGTCGAGTATAGTGTTAACTAGCTAGTGGTAGGCTAACGTTAGCTGCTGTTGAGTATAGTGTTAACTAGCTAGTGGTAGGCTAACGTTAGCTGCTGTTGAGTATAGTGTTAACTAGCTAGCGGTAGGCTAACGTTAGCTGCTGTTGAGTATAGTGTTAACTAGCATCATGTGCAGCGGTGTTTGTGTTTCAGAGCATCAGAGAGAAGAGCAGACATATCAGTGGAGCCAGATTTCAGTAGCCAGGGTTGGCAGGAAGAAGATTTATAAGTAAATGTTCCAGTTAATGATCCAGGCAGAACATTCTCGTCTCCTCCTTCATTTTACAGTCCAATGGTGCTAGAACAGCTCCGGGTCAAACCTCAATATGGAATGGATTAATCTGCCTTATTTTTTTTAACGTGTTATTTGTTCTCAGATTAATTAATCAAAATGAACGCGTTATTTTGACAGCCCTAATATATACACACACATATATATATATATATAAATATATATATATATATATATATATATATATATATATATATATATAGAAACAGTGTCTGGTAAACAGTGGTACATTACAGTAAAGAAGGATGATGAAATATTACATCCATAGATACTGTATTCTGATTGGTTCATGCTCCACACTAACTGGTGACAATGAATCTCGTTATCTTGAAACGTTCATGATGTAAACATGGAGTATTGTTGTTCCTGTTTCTATACAACTATACATTAAGAGTACTGCAACAGTTACTCATCATTGTGAGCAGTTGTATTGATTGATAGTTAATGATTGTAATGAAATGAATAGACAGTCATCTGAAATGTAATGTGTGAAGTGCCTTTTGAAGTAGTAGTACTATGATGTTACGTTGTGTCATATTGAACAGCTGATCTTTGTTAAATGAACAGCTGATCTTTGGTTTATGTGGATTGTATCTCAGCAGTTGAAATAAGTGTTGTGATAAAATGTGTATTTTGATCATTGGTTGTGAGTTTTGTCGCAGCTGAGTGTGAAGCGGCTGGGATGAGGATCAGCACCTCTAAATCGGAGGCCATGGTTCTCAGCAGGAAACCGATGGAGTGCCTTCTCCAGGTAGGGGATGACTCCTTACCCCAAGTGAAGGAGTTCAAGTACCTTGGGGTCTTGTTCGCGAGTGAGGGGACAATGGAGCGGGAGATTGGTCGGAGAATCGGCGCAGCAGGTGCGGTATTACATTCAATTTATCGCACCGTTGTGACGAAAAGAGAGCTGAGCCAGAAGGCAAAGCTCTCAATCTACCGGTCAGTTTTTCTTCCTACCCTCACCTATGGTCATGAAGGCTGGGTCATGATCGAAAGAACAAGATCCAGGGTACAAGCGGCCGAAATGGGTTTCCTCAGGAGGGTAGCTGGCGTCTCCCTTAGAGATAGGGTGAGAAGCTCAGTTATCCGTGAGGAGCTCGGAGTAGAGACGCTGCTCCTTCACGTCGAAAGGAGCCAGTTGAGGTGGTTCGGGCATCTGGTAAGGATGCCCCCTGGGCGCCTCCCTAGGGAGGTGTTCCAGGCACGTCCAGCTGGGAGGAGGCCTCGGGGAGACCCCAGGACTAGGTGGAGGCACGTCCAGCTGGGAGGAGGCCTCGGGGGAGACCCAGGACTAGGTGGAGGGACGTCCAGCTGGGAGGAGGCCTCGGGGGAGACCCAGGACTAGGTGGAGGGACGTCCCAGCTGGGAGGAGGCCTCGGGGAAGAACCAGGACTAGGTGGAGGGACGTCCAGCTGGGAGGAGGCCTCGGGGGAGACCCAGGACTAGGTGGAGGGATTATATCTCTAACCTGGCCTGGGAACGCCTCGGGATCCCCCAGTCGGAGCTGGTTAATGTGGCTCGGGAAAGGGAAGTTTGGGGTCCCCTGCTGGAGCTGCTACCCCCGCGACCCGACCCCGGATAAGAGGATGAAGATGGATGGATGGTTGTGAGTTTTGTGTCTAGGCGTCAAGGTTCTGAAATGAGTGCCAAAGTGATTGTAAAAACTGTAAGCCCCCGACGCACCAACCCAATAATCGGCCGTCTGACAGTCTGGCGACGTCATTGACTCGAGTCTGTTCGGTGTGTCTGACCTGTTGTGTTGGAGGGCGGGCAGTCGGACTCAATGAGCCATCTGATTGGTGGAGAGCTAACCAGGAAACGGGGAGCAGGATGAGCGTGACTAGAGTCTCTCAACATCTGATGAACATCTGTTAAACTGACCTTTGTTGATCTGAAATGAAGACAGATTCAGCAGCTGCACGGCCTGTTTCTCTCTTCACATGTTTCTATTTTAACTATTTTAGGACAATATGAGATCGTATTCTGAACGAGACGCCATGATGGTCGGGGAGCAGCCAGACCCACGTGACACGTTCGTCCAATCGGCTGCCGGTTTTCATTTTTGGGCGACAATCCAGATGAGCGCCGCCTGCTGTTATGGAGACGTATTACGTCTCGTCTCTTCGGTGTTCTGAGGAACTTTCTGGACCGACTCGGGGAGACTGATCAGTCCCACTGGCTTTACTGCTGACGGCCGGCGTCTGGTTGGTGTGTCTGGGGCTTTATATTACTACCTCCCCTCCCTTCCTTTCCTTGGTTCCTCTCTTCCTTCTCCCTCATCTTTTTGTATTTGTATTTATTCTCCTCTCCTCTTCCTTCCTTTTCTCCGCATCTCTTTCCTTATCTTCTTTTTTCTTCCTCCCACCCTTTGGTGTGTGTAACTGCAAAACAATCTCTATTCTCCATGGACATAGTGATGCCGTACAGTTCCACGGGAGACCAGTGACGTCTCTTTCCCGGTGATGGCTGAGCGTTACTGAGCAGCCTCCAACTGAGCTTGAAGACGTAGATGTGACGTGAGCAACCTGTCTGAAAGTTGGAAGTCTTCTGGTAGCTGTGCCAAGAGAAATCTCAATCATTCCCAATCTAGCAGAGACGGAGAGCGTAGGTATATGTAAGGAGATAACATAGACACAGGCTCATTATTGATCACTAAAATGATAGTTAACATTAGTCATTACACTTAAACAGCTGATGGAAGTCCAAACTGCCTGAGAGCTTCTCCTGTACTATACGGTAATTCGTTGTTTTTTGAATATTAAAGAGCCCATATTCAGGTTCATAATTGTATTTTGGGGTTGTACCAGAATAGGTTTACATGGTTTAATTTTCAAAAAACATCATATTTTAGTTGTACTGCTCATTGCTGCAGCTCCTCTTTTCACCCTGTGTTCAGGTCTCTGTTTTAGCTACAGAGTGAGACCTCTCACTGCTGGAACATCTTTGTTGGCAGTCGCACATGCTCAGTATCTAGGTAAGGACTACACGCTCAGTAGCTAGGTAAGGACTACACGCTCAGTAGCTAGGTAAGGACTACACGCTCAGTAGCTAGGTAAGGACTACACGCTCAGTAGCTAGGTAAGGACTACACGCTC
>NW_027595441.1:55000-57500 GCF_031162955.1 Sander vitreus | reverse complement strand
TATATGTGTGTGTGTGTGTGTGTGTGTGTGTGTGTGTGTGTGTATGCATGTGTGTGTGTGATATGTGTGTGTGTATGCATGTGTGTGTGTGTGTATGTGTGTGTGTGTATATGATGTGTGTGTGTATGCATGTGTGTGTATGCATGTGTGTGTGTGTATGCATGTCTGTGTGTGTGTGTGTGTGTGTGTGTGTGTGTGTGTGTGTGTGTGTGTGTGGCAACAAGGCCAGATAATGAGATTTTACTGTATTTACATTTTTCAAGCAATGGGGGCAATTTTCCATCTTTCCGAGCTCAAAGAATCTAAGGAAATAGTAAAGATCACTTAGGTAAGAAAGTACGTCATTCTTATTAAGCCCAATGGCTTCTTGTTTATAACAGAGAGAGTAACACATGTCTAGAAGGTGAGAAATAGCTTGGTCCACAGCACAGATCTGTATATGTACCAGAGACTGTAAAAATAGTGGACATCTGTGACGTCACCCATTGGTTTGTGGACTGCCGTTTTGAAGCCTCGAGTTTGGCGATACAGGCATCGCCATCTTGGGGTTTTTTCAACCGAAATGTGCTGATTTTTTACAAGAAGGTGGAGCTGGGGAGGATGACGTGGCCAAGCCAGTATGGTTTATGGTTGCAATGGCGCTAAGCTAAAGGTAAAAGGGGAAAAGTTGCTGATTTTCAAATCTTCTGAAGCTAGTCATCCAGTGGAGATTTACCGGCAGGTAGACGCGGACCTGCGGGTATCTGCCACATTCATCTGCATGTATGGCAGTACAGAAAGTCCTAAATTACCAGCTAACGCTAGCAGTAGCTAGCTAGCCTGGTTGGCAGAACGTTGAACAAGACATTTATAGGCGACCAAAATGGTCCAGTTAACTTTGCTGAAGTGAAAACACACCGTGAGAAGGTCAACGTTTAAGATGAAAGCACGGACAGCACCCAAAACTAAGTCCAGTTCTATTTCAATGTACACACTGCCATGGTTAGCATTGCTAAGCCTCTGTCCTGTCCTGTAGCCACGGCCCTGAAGCATGCCCTGTTACATGGGACTAAATGAACATGCTGTATTGAAGAAGACAAGAAAGAAGTGACTGAGACTATCAACTCATTATGAAAATGTTCACTGAGGTAATAAATCAAGTAAGAAGTAGGGTCATTTCCCCATAGACTTCTATAGAAACTGCCTCCCCCTGCAGGAGTTCAGGTAGAAAGCAGGTTTAAGGAGTCTCCCCCTGCAGGAAGTCAGAGAGAAAGCAGGTTTAAGGAGTCTCCCCCTGCTGGACATCAGATAGAAAGCAGGTTTAAGGAGTCTCCCCCTGCTGGACTTCAGATAGAAAGCAGGTTTAAGGAGTCTCCCCCTGCTGGACTTCAGATAGAAAGCAGGTTTAAGGAGTCTCCCCCTGCTGGACTTCAGATAGAAAGCAGGTTTAAGGAGTCTCCCCCTGCAGGAGTTCAGGTAGAAAGCAGGTTTAAGGAGTCTCCCCCTGCAGGAAGTCAGAGAGAAAGCAGGTTTAAGGAGTCTCCCCCTGCAGGAAGTTAGAGAGAAAGCAGGTTTAAGGAGTCTCCCCCTGCAGGAAGTCAGGTAGAAAGCAGGTTTAAGGAGTCTCCCCCTGCTGGACTTCAGATAGAAAGCAGGTTTAAGGAGTCTCCCCCTGCAGGACTTCAGATAGAAAGCAGGTTTAAGGCACTAATGCATTGGCGTCACTTTTCAGGACCGGAAGCTTCGTCCATTATTTTTACAGTTTATGTACTTCTATATCCCATATTATGCATTTTAATATCCAAATCAATGGAAAAAGGCAATTAAAAAGGACAGAATGGCTCAAGACCCATGGTCTCACCAACAAACCAAGATTTGTTTTTCCTTCAAGATTCAAAGAGAATGACAGAGAAATAATCAAATGGAGCATTGCTTTCTGCTTGGCTACCAGTTGATATTTTTCCAATCCTATACAACGCGGCCTTCATAACCTGTGTTATGTTTTTATGATCACTGCTGCTGCAGATTTCCTGCAACAGTCTGCTCTTCAGAACAAAATCTGCCAGAAAGATACCCACTGGGATGAGTTAGTGGGAGCGTGTCGTTGCAGGTTTCATGAGTATGAAGGCTTATCAGGCACCAAACAACGCTCAGACAGACAGACAGACAGACAGATAGACAGATGGACAGATGGACAGATAGACAGATATAGACTTTATTAATTAGTCCCAATCTGGGAAATGACTGTGTTACAGCAGCAAGTTACACCCACACACATACAGAAAATACAAGAAATATACTATAAATAAGATAAATAAGATGTCAAAAGCTCAAAATACCAGAACACCTACTGAAAAAAGACTAGGAACTAATAATAGGAATGAAAAGAATGTACATGTATATAGTACATGTACAGGTTTGTGTGATATCGACTGGTCACATGACAGTTACGTTTGGGGGTCTTTATCAGACAAAAGGTGGTCGTCATGCTGCGACGACGGCTACGTTCAAGCACTGAAAC
>NW_027595441.1:42500-50000 GCF_031162955.1 Sander vitreus | reverse complement strand
TGCAGCAACATCTATTAATTATTATCAGCACAGAGGCGCTAAATAATTAACATGACCAAGTTTAAATACGAGTCATTATTTATGTAGTTTCTCTTTTCTATCAATACAGCAGCCTGAACACTTGCAGTAGTAGCATGATGAACGCACAGGGAATAGTGAGCGAAGCGCCTCATTTCCACAGTAGTTCTCAATGTGACAGCACAGTTTTTATTGTTGTCACTCAGCTGTGTGTCTGCGATCTGTGCTACCATCACGTGTTACATTATCGCTTGTTATCTCCAGTAGACATGCACCTTCATGGGTTAACACAATGTATTCAACCCCAGCTCAACCATAGCTCCATCCATCTTCAACCTGAGCAGAGGTCTAAGGACATAGGCCTATAATATCCAAAATATTAAAGCAGTAGGGCTGTCAAATCATAACAAGTGATCTCAGGAAACTTTACAGATAGAGTAGGTCTAGACCACACTCTATCATTTAGAGAGACCCAACAATTCCAATAATTCCCCCACGAGCAAGCATTTAGTGCGACAGTGGTGAGGAAAAATGTCCTTTTAGGCACGGACAGACCCAGGCAGTTGTCTGACGGGGCCGGTTGGGGGGGTTTGATGAACAGTGGCCGGTTGGGGGGGTTTGATGAACAGTGGCCGGTTGGGGGGGGGGTTGATGAACAGTGGCCGGTTGGGGGGGGGGTGATGAACAGTGGCCGGTTGGGGGGGGGGTTGATGAACAGTGGCCGGTTGGGGGGGGTGATGAACAGTGGCCGGTTGGGGGGGTTGATGAACAGTGGCCGGTTGGGGGGTTGATGAACAGTGGCCGGTTGGGGGGGTGATGAACAGTGGCCGGTTGGGGGGGTGATGAACAGTGGCCGGTTGGGGGGGTGATGAACAGTGGCCGGTTGGGGAAGTGATGAACAGTGGCCGGTTGGGGGGGTGATGAACAGTGGCCCGGTTGGGGGGGTTATGAACAGTGGCCGGTTGGGGGGGTTATGAACAGTGGCCGGTTGGGGGGGTTGATGAACAGTGGCCGGTTGGGGGGTTGATGAACAGTGGCCGGTTGGGGGGGTTGATGAACAGTGGCCGGTTGGGGGGGTGATGAACAGTGGCCGGTTGGGGGGGGTTTGATGAACAGTGGCCGGTTGGGGGTTTGATGAACAGTGGCCGGTTGGGGGGGTTATGAACAGTGGCCGGTTGGGGGGGGTGATGAACAGTGGCCGGTTGTGTCTGGGAGTTGCATTTTATTGTGTTGATTGCTGTTTGAGGGAACATTGTACAGTTGTAGAACGTCTTTCATATCCAAGCACATTGGTTTGTCAACTGAAGTATCCCAAATCAACATTGAATCAGTTTAGAATTGGTCTGAAAGACACCAAATGGTTGGAAATGTAAGACAGAGGACAGCCAATTACTTCACGTCCTATTGTCCTGTGATAAGGTCCAGGGATTTTGGACCGGGATACATGATAACTTATGTCAGATTGCAGGGACCCACAAAGTTCCCCTTCCAGGATTGCTCCGTTGCCGACAGAAATTCACACATTTAGGCCGGATATCCGTTGCATTGGGCTTCCTTTGTGTTGGCGTTCTAACCTCCGGCTGATGTGTGAGGACTATGGTTACCTGCTCCTCAGATCTCTGCAGGGTCAATCCAGACAGCTAGCTGGACTACCTGTCCCTCTGACTAAAACTACTTTTGAACGTCCACGTTCCACCAAAACCAGTTCCTTCTTGAGACTATTTAGCAGAGGCACCGTGGCTCCGTCCGGAGCTTAGCCCCGCCCACGATGATTGTGATTGGTTTAAAGAAATGCCAATAAACCAGAGCAGGTTGTTCACCCATCCAGGAATGCTGTGTGGAGTAGCCAGACCCTCCTCCGCAGCGCTGTGGAAGAAGGTCTGGCAAGGTGAGACTACATTCGGTCCAAGATGATTTGTTCTGGGAGATGTGTCAATCCTAAGTGGGATGGATGAGCCCGTCAGCAGCCAGAGAGATTCTTCTAAGAGGATGCAAGAATGAAGGACTGGCGTCAATCCAGGAGTGGGTTTCTGAGACGGCTAGGGGTGTCTGTCGAAATAACTCCACATATCTGCCAGATTGTATAGACATCCAATCTGGCAGATATGTGGCGTTCTGATGCTCCACATTTCTGGAAGAAACTCCCAGAAAACTGCAGGTCTGCTGCAACTCCAAGTTCTCTTAAATCAAGGCTGAAGACCTTTCTTTTTGATGTTGCCTTTCTTTAAATAACTGTAATAATTGTACCTGTTTTTCATTTTTATTTTTTTATTTTAAATAATTGTTATTGTCATCTTTTATCTGTTCTTATTTTTGTGGTGCCAGCTATACATATTTTTATTTGGTTTATGGCTTATTAAGGGTCTTTGTAATGGAATATTGTGGTTACTGTGTCATCTTTTCTTGATTTTCAAAAAATGGTTAATCTTAAAACGGGCGCCTCCCTAGGGAGGTGTTCCAGGCACGTCCAGCTGGGAGGAGGCCTCGGGGAAGACCCAGGACTAGGTGGAGGGACGTCCAGCTGGGAGGAGGCCTCTGGGAAGACCCAGGACTAGGTGGAGGGACGTCCAGCTGGGAGGAGGCCTCTGGGAAGACCCAGGACTAGGTGGAGGGACGTCCAGCTGGGAGGAGGTCTCACGGAAGACCCAGGACTAGGTGGAGGGACGTCCAGCTGGGAGGAGGCCTCGGGGAAGACCCAGGACTAGGTGGAGGGACGTCCAGCTGGGAGGAGGCCTCGGGGAAGACTCAGGACTAGGTGGAGGGACGTCCAGCTGGGAGGAGGCCTCGGGGAAGACCCAGGACTAGGTGGAGGGACGTCCAGGAAGACCCAGGACTAGGTGGAGGGACGTCCAGCTGGGAGGAGGTCTCGGGGAAGACCCAGGACTAGGTGGAGGGATTAAATCTCCAACCTGGCCTGGGAACGCCTCAGGATCCCCCAGTCGGAGCTGGTTAATGTGGCCCGGGAAAGGGAAGTTTGGGGTCCCCTGCTGGAGCTGCTACCCCCGCGACCCGACCCCGGATAAGCGGACGAAGATGGATGGATGAAGATGGATGGTTAATCTTAAAAATAAATAAGAAATGGAATTGGGACCTAGTGAATCGGAATCGAAAAAAATCAGTGGCGATACCCAGCTCTACAAAGCAGTGTCTGATGTGAGGGAATAAAGCATGAAAGCAACTAAAAGAATAATCCATCTATCTTTTGGGGACATCTGTAATGGAAACATATCCTACACATGAGCTTTGTTCTGCTCCAAACTCAATGATTGCATTCCTAACATACAGTTCACACATTTCTGATCAGCAACAGGCAGACTGACCCATACATACAGTCATGAATAATAGAGCGGGATTATGAATCTGCTATACGTGCCTTTTGAGAATAATAAAGACGAAACACCTTCAGAGTTGAGTAACTAGCAGCAGCAGCCTCACTGATCTTATCCTGCAGACCTTCCCCGAGCGTCACAGTCCTGCCTGTAGCTGCGTCTTAACGCCGGACTCACCGAGCCCATAATCGTCTGGTGAGGTCGGTGACTCGAGTCTGGTCGGTGTGCTCCGTGCCGTCGTCCGTCTGAGGGGCCGTCGGCCTTCTTTTGGGCTGATTTGACATGTATAATCAGATGTGTTCTGAGGAACTTTTTGGACCAACTCAGGGAGACTGATCAGTCCGACTGGCTTTACTGCTGACGGTCGGCCGTCTGGTCGGTGTGTCTGCAGCTTTACTGACACCACCAACTCCGCACCACAGAGTGCGTGTCACACTGTGCACAGTCGACTCTCGCACACACAAACATGTTGCTATGGTGCTATGTGAGGCAGAGAGGTGTGCTGCCACTACGGGATTACTGTATGTTTTTTATTCGCCTGTCTTTTTTTAAGTACTGCATGCTGCTTTCCCACCGTTTCCCCACATGCTAACACCCATTACCTGTAACAATACTACTCACATGATCCTTCACTTTCTCGTGTGACAAGACTGTTTAAAATGTTATTTATTCACGAAGACAAATGGTAAACTTGTTTTTCATTCATGAAGTCCAGCCTGTGACTGGAGGACGTGCATTTCACTTCCGACAGCCAAGTCACATTTAACACTTCATCACTTCTTATGTTTTTCATTGTTCATTTTTCCCGTACAGTATTTTACAACATTCACAGATGTCCATCGTTTTAACTGAGCAGCACATTTCTTCCATTCCAACTGTTTTTTAAAGGCTTCAATACAGCATTGTAAGTCAGTCATAATCAGAAGATTGGTAACATGAAACCATGAATATGACTAGACATGCGATGCCCACATTACACATTTTAGGTTGTTATCAAAAAAACATTGAGGTCTGATACTCAACACTAACTGTGATCATTTTCCAAATACATATACTGACGATTAACCATCTGTTTCTGTGAATATGATTTCATATGGCCTTGATATATAACATGAATGAACTTTAACCATGGCATCCAGCTTTCACACAGCTGACACTTTGAAAGGAAATAATAACTACACAATTTAAAGCTTCGGTCAGAAAAGCAGATTTCCAATCAGACTCTCAGTTCTGCTGTACCAAATGCCAGAGCAAAATCTTGAAATAGTTGTAGACTGTAGGTTCACAAGAGCAAGACATGTCATACAAATATTCCCAGCATGCAGTGAGGCTCAGATTTGCAAGGAGCAACAGCCAGTCTGCTGATATTACACATCAGGAATGCAGAAGAGGACGTGACAGAGACAGGAACCCGACCTGTCAGCTCCTCCTGGTCTGCTTCATGAGGACCGACAGTGGAACGGGGTGTGTGTGAGTGTGTGTGTGTGTGTGTGTGTGTGTGTGTGTGTGTGTGTGTGTGTGTGTGTGTGTGTGTGTGTGTGTGTGTGTGTGTGTGTGTGTGTGTGTGTGTGTGTGTGTGTGTGTGTGTGTGTGTGACACAGACGCTGACCGGATTAACAACTGAGATCACTGTTCAGTCCCAACAGAAACACGAGCAGTTCCGTGATGTCCGTGCAACACCTGCCCATCACGATCACATCATCCTCGCTGCATGCTCAACATTCAAGTTTAAGAGAAAGGTACATCCCGTTAGGCTTTTATATTAAAAAAGAAAGAAGGGAAAAATCAAGTGCAAGAATAAGATAAAAGAGGGCAAACAGAAGAATTAAATATAGGAAAATCAAAATGAATCTTGTGAGATCACAGAGAGAAAAGACATTTGCGATATTTCTTAAAATGAAAAGAGAAAGAAGCGAGAAAATATCACAAAAAAAAGAAATGAAAATAACTGAAAATAAACCACAAAAAAACCCAGAAAATGTACTTCCTTTCAGTAACAAGCAGCCGGTAAAAGCTCCGGTAAAGACTCGCAGGACAGAGAGACAGAGACAAATCCAACCAGCCGCTGAAATTCAGTGCAAAAAAAAATAAGAGGGATGGCACCAAAGCAGCAACAAAGAAAGAATAAGGAGAAGAAAAGAGGAAAAGGAAACTGACCTACCAACGGAGGAGGCAAAAACGATCAAAGAGGCTGCAGCGAGAGGAGAAAGGAGAGCGGGCAGGCGGTGCGCTCGGTAACCGGGCTGAAGCTCAGACTGCGCGCCGGCCAGTGGGGCGGTGATAAACAGCAGCAGAGCGCCGACTGGAACGAACCACTGAGCGCCTGAAGGCAGGGGAGGCCGCTGGGAGCTCCGTGCGTAATTTGGCACCTGGCTAAAAGGAGACACAAACAGAGCCAGAAAGGCTTTTAAAGGGACATCCCATCCAAAAAATGTAATAAACAAGCCTGATTGTTCGTAGCTGCATGCTAATCAGGGGAACAACCTCAGCACAATAAACCCTGGTGCTGTTAGTCTGTAAACGACTACTTAAGGTTATATGTGTGCTCATCACAACAATAATTGGGACTAATAACGTAGGATAATGTATTTTGCTTCCAAGTCTCATCACCGAGTGCAGGTGCAACGCACACACCTATAGGCTACACACACACACACACACACACACACACACACACACACACACACACACACACACACACACACACACACACACATTTACTTACTCATTCATTTTATCGTTATTGTTCAGGCTTAAACAGTTTAGTGGGTCACCATCAGCTGCACACTGGGCCTTATTGATGAAATAAAAACTTGTGTTGACTCCCTGGTCAGCCTGTTGGCGGCTCCTACAGTCAAACTGAGGCGCTGCCCAATCACGGCCACGTTCAGCCCCGACAAAACGTAGCAACACGTTTTTTTAAACAGAAACAGGTCCGTTTAACACTCTGTTGTCTGCACAAGCGCTCTGCCTTTTTATCACCACGAGTTCACACACACGTCTCTGCTGATTGGGTATCACCTGTGACACACCCACCAAACGGTAGAAAGCCGCTGCACGACGTTTAAACAAAACGGCGCGCACGTTTTGAGGTTGAATGTGCCCCAGCTGTTTAAGACAATGCCCGTCCAGATGATGTAACAGTCACAAGCATAGGTGTCCATTTCGGTGGGGACGGTGGGTACGGTGGAGGTGGTGGGTACGGTAGGGACACACACACACACACAGACACAGCCGCTCTGCTGCTGCCTGTCGGGACATTAACGTGAGAAAGCTTAACGTGGTTTAATGTACCTAAACAACGACCAATCATCACCATATTTCTCATGGCCAGATCTTGTCATGAACACGTAAGTCTGTCAAAAAAACTAAACCGAAATCCAACGATTATAGAAGTTATCTCACATTAGCGTCGTCCTCTTCATTGGGCCTATGGCGAGGAAAAAGCTTGTAACTAAACAATGATCAATGATGACCAAATGTCTCTCTCATTTCGCTCCTCATAACCACTGAAAACTGTCAGAAAATCAAACCAGAAACATGGTGATGATTGGTTGTTGTTCAGGTAGTTAAACCACGTTAATCTTTTTCACGTTAAGACTTATAAAGCCCATGAGAACCGTGGGGAGTCAACCCACAGCTGCCCAGCTGAAAACGTGAATCAGAGACGCTGAATGTCAGATAACGGCCATAATAATTGGACTTTGGGTTTGATATTTTGTCAGTTTTCAGTGGTTATGAGGAGCAATATGAGAGAGAAATGTGGTAATCATTGATCATTGTTTACGTACATTAAACCACGTTTTTATTCATTAATAAGCTACAGGACAGCGTCTTTCATAACATGACCTGCATGTAAAGAGAAAAAAACGTACCCGGCACTTCTGGAAATGTACTTCTGAATGCGTCTCTGTCCTCAGCACATTTTAAACCAAACTGGTCACAAGTGATATCTATTTACTATATTTCTTATGTGGGTAATTTACGTTGATTAGTTTTTCTTAAACAGGGTGCGATTTGTGAAAGAAAGCAGAGAAGGGGGGGTTTGATCATGTACAACAACAACAAAACATGCAAGAATTAAAGGTGTACTATGAGTTCCTGCATGGTTTCAGCGTGATTTCCACCGACAGGATGGTTGGGTGAGGGGGTG
>NW_027595441.1:27500-37500 GCF_031162955.1 Sander vitreus | reverse complement strand
ACACACACACACACACACACACACACAGACGGATACACACACACACACACACACACACAGATACACACACATACATACACAGACACACATACATACACACACACACACACACACACACACACAGACACACACACACACACACACACACACACACACACACAGAGACACACACACACAGAGCACACACACACACACACACACAGACACACAGAGACACACACACACTCACACACACTCACCCACTGCTCCCTGCTCGGTGAGATTATTGATGACAGGTTCAGTAATTCGTCTTTGAAATGAGACACAAAAATATCTTTTACTGTGAGGACGTTCACATGCGATTAAGGCCAGTTCATTAAGGATGAGCGGAGCCGGAGAGATCTCCAGCTCCGCTCATCCTTCCTCACAGAGACACACACACACACACACACAGAGACACACACACACACACACACACACACACACAGACACACACACACACACACACACACACACACACAGAGACACACACACACACACACACACACACACACTCCTATCACTACAGCTCCGCTCATCCTTCCTCACAGAGAACACGGCAGCACACACACGCCAAGCACGTCGAACGTTGAACAGCTACGCTTCACTCTCCGGAAACAACACCGTAGACATCGGCAGCGTCTCTCTGACCAGTCTAACCGACAGGTAGAGATACCTGTAATCCAGTTTTGACTGGACAGAATGAAGGTTAAAGATATGTCAAACGTCATTATGACTGTGCAGGACGTTGCTCTAGTTTAGATATCCATAAATACGTACTTTTGAGTTCCTTTCCTTATTTCTATGAATGGAAGGAGAAAGCAGTCATGGCGTTGGCTGTAATCGAGAAATCCGCCAGAAAACGGCATGAAATTGAACGAGGAGGATTCGTGGAGAGAGAGAACGTCGTTCTATTGAAAACTGTGAAAGAAATCTCGGAATAACTGAGCATTTGCTGTTTCTCTGTCTGGTGCATCAGTTCAGGTTCTTTATCACTGCATTCATGTATTATCATAAGCATTAACGTTAAAGGGGGAAATGATCCGACCTAGCCGGCTAGCTACGGCTAGCTACGGCTAACTACGGCTAGCTACGGCTAGCTACGGCTAACTACGGCTAGCTACGGCTAGCTACGGCTAGCTACGGCTAACTACGGCTAGCTACGGCTAGCTACGGCTAACTACGGCTAGCTACGGCTAGCTACGGCTAACTACAACGTTAACCTATGGGGGCGATATTTGTAACCGCTTTTTGGGCTTTTAACACTCAGAATATTTCAAGAGCTCATTACAAGAACGTGAGTTGGGTCCTTACGAGACTCAAAGGGTGTAGGACAACAGTACCTTTGTGTTTTTGCAGGCAGGCAGGCAGTCAGCTAGCTTTGTTTCCTCCTGAAACAACGAGGTAAACAGAGCTAGCAGACTGCCTGCAAAAACACAAACCTTAAAATGATCTTTTACCTAACTGGAAGGCTAGTAACTAAGAAATAAAAAGCCTGTCCCAGTTGCATTATGTTAAAACTACATTGATACCCTCACACAAATGAATTATGTTTAGCAATACTTCTTTATATTCATTGTTGTACTGTAGGCTACGTGTCCATGTGCTTATTTATGCAATCATTAAATGTATTGGTCTCACACCGTTATGTCCACTGCTCACAGCAATAAACACTGCAAGGCTCTCCTTTTCCAGTGTAGCCTACTGGCCTATTCATTAACAATGTGCAATTCCAATGCATGTATGAGAATTGGTATGCTGATATACACAAAATATTACAAAAAATAAACAGTACAATGCTGCTTAAACACTTAAACTTAGTTGACTTTTTCTTTTTGTAGGGAGAAGAGGCCGACCAGCCATTGATGTTACCAGAGAACACGTTGAATTTCTGCTGAAGCGAGGCCATACGATTGCAAAAACTGCTGAAATACTGCGATGCTCCTCATCATTTCTGTACAAGTAGTCAAAGCTGATGGGTATACCTGTTAGAAGTATGCTGTCTGCAATAGATGATGGTGAACTAGAACATGTGAGGCAACTTCAGAGCCAATATCCTAATTCTGGAAATGAGGTAATTGGTGGTCTTTAGGCTGTATTTTGATCGTATTTGATTCATGTGAATTTAGAGCTCTTCAAAAATCAGTTTCAGATGATAAGAGCCCTGTTGCAGGCGCAGGGTGTGCTTGTTACACGGTCCAGGGTGCGTGAGATGTTGACACGGGAGAATCCTACTGCTGCTGCAAGGAGATGGAGCTGGACAGTTGCAAGACGTGTTTATCATGTAGCTAACCCCAATAGTTTGTGGCACATTGATGGGAACATGCGTCTCATCAGGTTATTATTACCAGACTTGTCATACTTGTCATACTTCAGCAAGTGAAAAACTGGAGTTTACAGCTATATTGTTTCCAGACTACTGCCAATAGTATCATAATTTTCAAGTAATATTTGTTTTTCAACATTTCTAGATGGGGCTGTGTGATTCACGGTGCAATTGATGGATACTCCCGTCTGATTACTTACCTCAACTGCAGCACAGACAATCGTGCCACAACAGTGCTTTCTCAGTTTTTGAAAGCAACATGCGTCTCTGCCCTACCGTCAAGACTCAGATCTGACCATGGTGGTGAAAACATCCTTGACTTGAACACAGAGGTTTCATAACCGGACAATCAGTTGCCTTTGGCGTGATGTATGTTTTGTTTTGCATGTGTTGCAGCCCTTTTATCTTATGTTCTACTTCTTAGAGGATTCAGAGGTTCATACCCAGATGATGATGTCCACAGACTTTCACAGCATATTGTTTATCTTCCTGAGATTCAAAAAAGACTGGAGCAGTTTAGACAGGCCTGGAACCTCCATCCGTTGCGAACTGAAAATAATTGCACACCAACTCAGCTCTGGACAGACGGCATGCTCAACAACATTGCAACAGGCAGCACAGTTGTCAACAGTGTGTTTGGGGAAAATCCCTACAGCGACCAAAACATCGATGCCATCCTGGCGCAGTATGGAATTCAAACAGTGCCTTCACTTGATGAGGAAGAGTTCCCAGCTGTTCCTGTAGAGCCACCTCAACTCATCCTCACTCAGCAACAACAGACGTCTGTACACAATCCAACACATTGCTGATCTAAACATGAAATATCAGGCTTGTTGTACTGCAGTTGTCAGTATTTTGCAAACTCAGGTATAGTCCAACTCCAAGCCCAGAGACAAACGTTTATTGGCTGCAACTATTAGCCAGGACGGAAAGACATTTTTAGTTTCAACAGCTTTAACACCTATGAGGACTGAGGGCATTTCTATATATCTTCATGAACTGATACCCATGTGTTTCATATCAAAATGTTCAGAATAAACTCAGCTTTCTGTATAGTGATGCTCAAAATTGTTCCAGATCGGGTGAAGAGATAATTTGTCGTAAAGCGGAAATATTCTCAATCTCAAATCTCTTGTGACGCAAACCTAAACTTACCGTATTTTCCGGACTATAAGTCTCACTTTTCTTCATGCTTTGGCTGGTCCTGCGACTTATAGTCAGGTGCGACTTATATATCAAAATATATATAATGTAACATGTTTTAAATGTTATTTCATGCTGAAAACATTACCGTCTACAGCCGCGAGAGGCGCTCTAGGCTTGTGAGGACTATATGCTGCTCCTAAAGACAACTGAGAAAGAAAAGAAGCTGCAGGAGACTGCAGGTAGTAAAACACGCAGCCGAAAACGGTCATCGAGCAGCAGAAGGAGAGTTTGGAGTGAGAGAGAAACTTGTGAGGGACTGGAGAAAAGGTTAGTCTTACTGCAATGAAGAAAACAAAGAAAGCTAGTCGCGCTGAAATCCAGACGGCCAGAGCTGGAGGAAGGAGTCCACAGATGGGTGCTGGAACAACGTGCTGCTGGGAGAGGCTCGTCAACAGAGCCGTTACGTTACGTTAACGTAGAGACACCTACCGTATTCAGCCCCTTGTTCTGGGGGCTGTTGGGTAGTTTAATAACTGTTAATGTGTTACGTTAACGTAGAGGACACCTACCGTATTCAGCCCCTTGTTCTGGGGGCTGTTGGGTAGTTTAATAACTGTTAATGTGTTACGTTAACGTAGAGACACCTACTGTATTCAGCCCCTTGTTCTGGGGGCTGTTGGGTAGTTTAATAACTGTTAATGTGTTACGTTAACGTAGAGGACACCTACCGTATTCAGCCCCTTGTTCTGGGGGCTGTTGGGTAGTTTAATAACTGTTAATGTGTTACGTTAACGTAGAGGACACCTACCGTATTCAGCCCCTTGTTCTGGGGGCTGTTGGGTAGTTTAATAACTCTCCTTTCCAGATTAAATGTCTGTTCTTGGTCTTGGATTTTGTGAAATACATTTCTAAATAAATGCGACTTATATATGTTTTTTTCCTCTTCATGACGCATTTTTTGACTGATGCGACTTATACTCCAGAAAATACGGTAATTGTTTTGGTGCTTGAAATGAGTTTTTAAAAAGTCTTGGGTTCACAAAAGCAGCATTATATATAAATAAAATGGTAAATAAATGTCTAAAATTACATTCTGTAATATCCTTTTGAGTAGGAGTTTTGTTAAACATCAGTGCGTCTTTTGCCCTCAGAGGGTTAAGTAACATTTTCTGTTTAAAATAAGGCGGTATGGGTGGTGCAGCTGCAGCTGATGGAGCTAATGCCAGCTGTGCTAGATTTGTGGGTGCCAGTCCAGACATTGGCAGTAGCTCACAGCACTGTTGGTGTTGTGTTGTTTGTCTTTATTTATAGTATTGTTCCTTGCTACTTCCATTGTTATGATTTGTAGAAAAAGTGTCTAATTAGTAGGAATGAGATTTAAATGTTGAATAAAACTCTGTAATGTATGAAAATGTGAAACATCTTAAGGTTTAAATGTAATATGAATCTATAGACAATGTTTGAAAATGCATTAAAAAGAAATTAATTCATTATGAATACTTGGAAAAGCGAAGAAGGATCTAAATATTTTGAATGGGATTGAAAAGAGGAATAAACTGGTAATGTATGAGAGTAAGGAGAGAGGTTTAACTGCCAAAAATACCTTAACATCAATCCACTAATCAGAACAGAGACTGAGTCATGATGGGGACAGGTTACAATGGTATGACAGACGCTGGAGGGACAGAAGTCAGTATAACTGAATGTGATATAATGAACATAAACTGTTTATAAACAAACAGCAGTACAAGTTTCATTTTTCACCATGTTATACAGTTTGTTTATTATATCACATTTGCTTGTACTGACTTCTGTCCCTTCAGTGTCTGTCCAGACTCCTCAGGTCATCCTCCTTTACCTCAAACCTGCTCTGGTCAGGCAGCAGCTTCCACCTCTGACGCATCTGCAACCAGCCTGACTTTTTGTTTGCCTTGTCTGTATTCACTCTGTATTCATCAACATCTAGAAAAGCCAAACATATTGGCTGTTATGTGTGATTTGATCAAATTAATTGAATAATAAGCCCCATAGATTACTTATAGTAGGCTTATAAAGGGGTATCTATTTCATTAGACCAACCTCAACAGTGTCACCACAGTAATAAGCCCAATAAGATTACCAGTGACTAGCTTCAACACAGCATTCTATCAACTAACGTCTAAGCACAAATAAAGCTCACGTGAAAACTGAATTCCCATTAATAAGTTGTACACACAGTGGCATCATGCAAGTCCAAAGGTTGGAGCTTGCAAAGGTCCCTCCATCATGTATTGTTCGAAGGCTTCATAGGAAGAGTACAAGAGCACAGGTGTTTGCTTCTGGGAGATTCTGTTGCCCTCACGAAGGAACTGAATGTGTGGACGGTGTGGAAATCCCAGCGGAGGCACAAACGCCAATACCTTCTCCAGGGTGACGACTGGATTCTCCTTCTGTAACACAAGGAAGTGGTGAGAAATAGTCCTTTAGGTCCCTTAAACACATTAATGTTCGCCCAACCCTTTGTCTTTTGTATGTTACTTTGGAGCAAGTTGGAAGTTGCATACTGGCAGAGGACTTTTTGTGGTGAATATCAACCACAAAAGCCTTTTGTTAAAATATTACAACACAATATGATAAGTTTAAGGGAGCTACCCATGTTCACACAGCCAGACTTCAATGCCACTTCAACTACAGCATCCATTTTCCTGCCAACCAGGACAACAAAATGACCACTAATAATTGTACTTATGAAGTCCATGTTATAACTTAATTTCAGCACTTAATTAAAAATGTTATATTCCTATAAACAGCATTAGATGCTGCAGGAAAAAGTTGTGTTAATGTGGGATTGTTAAAAAAAGTAGCTTTTTCTACAACTTGCAAACAAGCAGTGAAACTTGGTAACCTGCTTACTGCTCAAACCCCTGAAACCAATTTGGCAGAAAACGGTCCCCGCCTCCTGGAGAGACAGAATCACCTGGGAGGCACAAACACACACTGACCATACACACACCGACCATACACACACCAACCATACACACACCAACCATACACACACCAACCATACACACACCGACCATACACACACCAACCATACACACACCGACCATACACACACCAACCATACACACACCGACCAAACACACACCGACCATACACACACCGACCATACACACACCAACCATACACACACCAACCATACACACACTGACCATACACACACCGACCATACACACACCGACCATACACACACCGACCATACACACACAAACACACACCAACCATACACACACCAACCATACACACACCGACCATACACACACCGACCATACACACACCAACCATACACACACCGACCATACACACACCAACCAAACACACACCGACCAAACACACACCGACCATACACACACCGACCAAACACACACCGACCATACACACACCAACCATACACACACCGACCATACACACACCGACCATACACACAAACACACACCAACCATACACACACCGACCATACACACACCAACCAAACACACACCGACCATACACACACCGACCATACACACACCGACCATACACACACCGACCATACACACACCGACCATACACACACCGACCATACACACACCGACCATACACACACCGACCATACACACACCGACCATACACACACCGACCATACACACACCAACCAAACACACACCGACCAAACACACAAACACACACCGACCAAACACACAAACACACACTGACCAAACAAACAGAACGGAGCCAAATCTGTAGTAATGAGGTTAGACTTAGTTAGAAAAACGTGCTCAAAGCAACAAAACAAGAAGCTTCCAAAAGTAAGTAGTGAATCATTACTCACACTGTGATTGATTTCGGGGGGGCCGATGACCCCTGGGTTAGTTCAGCCCATAGGCGGTGCTAGGCTATTTTTAGGTGTGCTGAAGCACCTTTTTGCCGTAACGGCTTGAGCACTGCTAAAAATAGCCTAGCACACCGCTGCAGTTACCTGCTACCAGACACTTTCTTATTTTTAACTGTCAATGCCAATGAAAAATAAATAATTCAACGTGACGGATCATCAGACTCATTCATATCAGAACTGAAACACTGGAAGAACAAACCCTGACTCAGTCTGTTTCCCCATAGATGGATATACGTTCAGGTGAGAAAGTATAAGATAAGCCTTGAACATTATCCCACTGCACTGAACAACAACGCCATCTTCACATATGTTATAAATAGGTGAATGTATAACCTTTGGTAGTCACACAATGCATTCTCTGTTTAGTTGATTTAATTTGCCTTCTGGTTGACAGCACAAAGAAGTGAGGAGAATAGAGAGGGAGAAGGACAGAGAGAGCAAGATGAACAAGGTCAGAAAATGGCTCGGTAGCTTATAAGACACATAAATATATATATATATGCCCTATACACACACACATATATATATATATATATTTTTTATTTTTTTATATACTCTTTTATTTGAAGATTATTTTCTAGTTGATTACAAAATGTTTTGTATGTGATTGTGAGAGAGAGAGAGAGAGAGAGGAGGATGAAGAGAGAGAGAGGAGGATGAAGAGAGAGCAGGATGGAGAGAGAGAGCAGGATGGAGAGAGAGAGAAGAGGATGGAGAGAGAGAGGAGGAGGATGGAGAGAGAGAGAGGAGGATGGAGAGAGAGAGGAGGATGAAGAGAGAGAGAGGAGGATAGAGAGAGAGAGAGAGAGAGGATGGAGAGAGAGAGAGAGAGAGGAGGATGGAGAGAGAGAGAGAGAGAGAGGATGGAGAGAGAGAGGAGGATGGAGAGAGAGGATGGAGAGAGAGCAGGATGGAGAGAGAGAGAGGAGGAGAGAGAGAGAGAGAGAGGATGGAGAGAGAGAGAGAGGAGGATGGAGAGAGAGAGGAGGATGGAGAGAGAGAGAGCAGGATGGAGAGAGAGAGAGGAGGATGGAGAGAGAGAGAGGAGGATGGAGAGAGAGAGAGGAGGATGGAGAGAGAGAGGATGGAGAGAGAGGATGGAGAGAGAGCAGGATGGAGAGAGAGAGAGCAGGATGGAGAGAGAGAGAGGAGGATGGAGAGAGAGAGAGGAGGATGGAGAGAGAGAGGGAGGGAGGGAGAGAGAGAGGAGGGGGGAGAGAGAGAGGAGAGAGAGAGAGAGAGGAGGAGGGAGAGAGAGAGAGAGAGAGGAGGATGGAGAGAGAGAGAGAGAGAGGATGGAGAGAGAGAGGAGGATGAAGAGAGAGAGAGGAGGATGGAAAGAAAGAGAGCAGGATGGAGAGAGAGAGAGAGAGAGGAGGATGGAGAGAGAGAGAGGAGGATGGAGAGAGAGAGGAGGATGGAGAGAGAGAGAGAGAGAGAGAGAGAGAGAGAGAGAGAGAGAGAGAGAGAGAGAGAGAGAGAGAGAGAGAGAGAGAGAGAGGAGGATGGAGAGAGAGAGGGAGGGGAGAGAGAGAGGAGGAGGGGGGGAGAGAGAGAGAGAGAGAGAGAGAGGAGGAGGGAGAGAGAGAGAGGAGGATGGAGAGAGAGAGAGGAGGATGGAGAGAGAGAGAGGAGGATGGAGAGAGAGAGAGGAGGATGGAGAGAGAGAGAGGAGGGAGGGAGGGAGAGAGAGAGAGAGAGAGAGAGAGAGAGAGAGAGAGAGAGAGAGAGAGAGAGAGAGAGAGAGAGAGAGGGAGGGAGGGAGGGAGAGAGAGAGAGAGAGAGAGAGAGAGAGAGAGAGAGAGAGAGAGAGAGAGAGAGAGGAGGATGGCGAGAGAGAGAGAGGAGGATGGAGAGAGAGAGAGAAGGATGGCGAGAGAGGGAGAGGAGGATGGAGAGAGAGAGAGGAGGATGGAGAGAGAGAGAGAGAGAGAGGAGGATGGCGAGAGAGAGAGGAGGATGGCGAGAGAGAGAGGAGGATGGAGAGAGAGAGAGGAGAGAGAGGGGGATGGAGAGAGAGAGAGAGAGAGAGGAGGATGGAGAGAGAGAGAGGAGGATGGAGAGAGAGAGAGAGAGAGAGGAGGATGGAGAGAGAGAGAGGAGGATGGAGAGAGAGTGGACAAAGAGAGGGACCTGGAAGAACCAGATGAGAAAGTGGACATCTATTGTCTGGGCAAAAACATTCATAACACTTGAAATATTCCATTCTCATTATATTTACATGCATTTCATGGAGGACCAGGCTCTTAGTCATCATTTAGCTGTATAACCATATCAGTTTCTATCAATGCTGTAAATGAAAAAGTTGAAAATGAACAGCAGAAAAAACATGAATAATCCTGTCTAAAAATATGTTAAGGCTTATTCTACCAGTTCAAGGTACTGTATGTGCAGGGGCGTAGCTCCACATTCTGGGCCCCGTAGAAAGGCTTTCTCTATGGGCCCCTCCCTGCATCCACAGCTATTCATTCTAGCATCTTTTTGGGCCCTCCTCACATGAGGGCCCTGGGTACTCAGTCCCCTTTCCCCCCAGTCCGACGCCCCTAGGTATGCCCATCCATCTTCGTCCGCTTATCCGGGGTCGGGTCGTGGGGGCC
>NW_027595441.1:17500-22500 GCF_031162955.1 Sander vitreus | reverse complement strand
TTATCATCTAATCTACATCTAATTTCCGTGAAATACCTGATATTTTGAGGAGCTTATTTAATCAGATTTACCCCCCTCCATCCATTTGTTATGTTGTCCACATATCAAATGAACAGGGAAAAAGTAAAATGTAAGCCAACAGTCGTAAATTAGAACTATTACTACACCACAAAACTCATGTAAACACAAGGTGTTTTTTTAGTTAGTTTTTTAGGATGGGATTTCATCGAACATTTTGCATTGAAGCATGACGTATTTCTGAGCTAAGGTCTAAGTAGTGGAGTTCTCTGTGTCTCCTCTCTGCTGTGACGGCAGGCTGTGACTGCTGCGCGAGGCTACTGAGCACAGTAATTGTAGAGTGATACGTGCTTTCACAAGTCTCCGAACACCACAAAAGTCTCCAATAACACCCCTCCACGAGTTGGCAGACATCCCGTACTTAGAGCTTAGCTCAGAAATACATCATGCTTCAATGCAAAATGTTCGAGGAAATCCCATCCAAACTTGACTTTTTTTGTCAAAAGCGACTAGCGACTTTTTCTGGAGTATGAATGACATATAACACTCTTTTCAGAGAAAACAGCTGTTTGATTCAGTACTGCATCCTGTCGCAATTTTGCGACTTTGGAGCTTAAAGGGTTAAGTTATGCCACGTAATGCCTGGTACTTGTTTAAACCCAAACCAAGATCTGTTCCTCAACCTATCCAAGTAGTTTTTCTATCTTAACGTTAATTCCGTGTTCGTGCGGCTGGTACTCTCCAACGACATATACAGTATGTCGTTTTGGGAGTCATTGGCAAACTTTGTATTCTGTCATTTAGGTATAAGGAAATGTTGAACAAACTTTATATTCATATTCTTTTAGGTAGATTGAAATGCAAAGCAGCCATTTTACCCAACCAGCTGTTGAACCAGCTGAATAAGGCCTTTCTGTGCTTCATCAGCTCTCACGTAGAGAATCAATAGATATGGACTTTAGATGAGAACATCTGCTCGATTGGCATCAGCTGAGGATTTTTTTTTTGCAGGAAATCAAACAGTTTAAAGAACACATAATAACAACTGTAATTATGTTAAATTTGAATGAAGAATATAAAACATTTGGACGTGGTTTGTAAGCTTATTACCATTCTATCATTGCTGTCGTCTATGCCTGGGAGATAACAACAAAGACAGATTGGATCTTTCTTCTCTCGCTCGCTCTGGGGAGAGGATCAACACTGAGGCAGAGCCCATGAGAAAGTTAGCGATCAAAGTTGCAGCTGCTGCCTGCGTGAAAAAGCAACATGACAAAGCTCCTCTAAAAACGCAGCAGTGAATAAAATGTTTAGAAGAAAAACATTAAATATGACCCCACAATTGGGCAAGAAACATACTGAGTGAACTGTCTTTTACTGCAAGCTTGATTTATCCTTCTACGTGAAATCTACGCCGTTGTTTCGTACGTAGGTAGGTGGAGACACGAACCTACGCCGGACCCTGCGCCTTAGTCTGACGTGCACCTCTCAAAAAATATAACTACACGTCACGGAGATGTACGCCGCTCGGCCGTGGCTTGGTAGCGTTGCATTTCCCTCCCGACTCATTTCCTGGTTCTCCTTCTCCAGAAACATGAAATCAAGGAGAGGGTTAACTTCTGCTGATACAGATTACTCACCGTGGTCAGAAAGAACAGGGGAGACACACACACACACACACACACACACACACACACACACACACACACACACACACACACACACGCGCATTGTGTATGGCACTATCTTCAGTGGGGACCCGTCATTGACATAACACATTCCCTAGCCCCCTTACCCTAACCTTAACCATCACCACTAAATGCCTAACCTTAACCCTTACCCTCACCCTAACCAGAACCTCATTCTAACCCTAATCCTAAAACCAGGTCTTAACCCTCAAACACACCTTTAACCTTGGGGGGGTCCAGTATTTTGGCCCCCCAAAGCTGTCGGGACCCCACAAGTATACTGGACTCCCGGGTTTTGGACTCCACGAAGATAGTTAAACAACAACACACACACACACACAGACACACACACACACAAAGGCGGAGCAGTATGTCCTGTATGTCCCTTACACACACACACACCCACACACGCACACAGACACACACACACACACACACACACCCATACACACACAGACACACACACACACACACACACACACACACACATACACACACACACACACACACACACTAAGGTGGAGCAGTATGTCCTGTATGTCACTACACACACACACACACACACACACAGACACACACACACACACACACACAGACACACACACACACACACACACACACACACACACACACAGACACACAGACACACACACACACACACACACACACACACAGACACACACACACACACACATATGCACACACACACACACACACACACACACTCACACACACACACACAGTTACTCACACACACACACACACACACACACAGTTACTCACACACACACACACACACACACACACACACACACACACACACACACACACACACACACACACTAAGGTGGAGCAGTATGTCCTGTATGTCTCTTACCAGCTAACGTATTTCTAGATGCAGCATGAATATGGAGCGTCTGCCCCAGTTCATGCTAACGTAAATGTTACATTTCAGCCAAAAGGAACACTTGGAATAGATGGTGGAGGTAAATATTCATGAAGAAGGACGATGTTGTGAACGGGCAACACAGATTTAGAGAATGAACACCTAAACACGTCACACACTGGGACGTTAATAGCCAGGTGATATGTTAGTATAATCGTCCCATGAGAGAGTTGTTAACAAATATTCTTTTAAGATCTTAAAGCCCAGTTCAGACCAACAAGACGAGTTGAAACTTGCAACTTCTGATCTCACAGAATTTTGTGAAATGACCACGGCCCCTTAAGTTAAGACAACGGGACGAAAGCAACAGTTGGGTTTAGGAAACGTGACGCGGCACACGGTCCCATGGGGGAAAGTCCTGTGTTGTTTGACCCATCCTCCCCCCCAACCAACCTCCCTACGCGGATTTTTGGGCCTTCATACTACTCTCTACCGTAGTCCCTCTTAATGCAACGTCATCTTCTCATTGACTTTACATTGGCATTGTTCTTTCGTGGTGGCCACACATCCCGTGCCACCACCACGTAGTGCTGTTAACAGTTCTTGATCATTTCACGGAGTTTTCTCTTTCTCTTCCAGTCCACTCATCGTAACACACTGTATGAAGAATGTTTTGGTGTTGGAGCATATATATATATACATTATGAATGGAGCTTGATGCTTCTAGCTTCTCCTGGGAGGGAAGATCAAGCTAGAGACTGTGCTGTCACAGAGAGGAGAGGAGATTAGAGGAGAGGAAGAAACAACAGAAACACAGAAAGAGTAATGAGAATCTGTAATGAATGTAGACCTAATGATGATAAACTCTCAGCAGACAACTGCCAATAATCTGCTTATTTCTTAATCTTCGCTTCCTCCATAGGACTAGAATGTGAGCCTTAAGATGGACGGACAGATTTGATGTGTTTCAGCTTTGAAATAGACTCCTCTACGAGACACGGTCTCACTGCAGTTCGTGAAATGGTCACGTTATTTTTAATCTATTGATTCGTGAACATTGACTCGTTAAGCTCGTTTTTTTCTCGTGGTGATCAGCACGTAATGGGAACCATCTACACGGAGGTTGGGTTAAGGAAAAGAAGAATGGGGAAAGGACACGTCACATGTGAGAGACGGCCGCGGTGAAAGTCCTGTGTTTGACCCATCCACCCCCCCGACCAACCTCCCTACGCTGCTTTTCGGCCTTTCATACTACTCTCTACCGTAGGCCTGCTGTGATCACGAAAGATGCCTCCCATTGAAATACATTAGTTTAAAAAAGTCAACACAAAGGAAGTGTGTCTGTGTGTGTGTCTGTGTGTGTGTGTGTGTGTGTGTGTGTGTGTGTGTGTGTGTGTGTGTGTGTGTGTGTGTATCCACCCCCCCGACCAACCTCCCTACGCTGCTTTTCGGCCTTTCATACTACTCTCTACCGTAGGCCTGCTGTGATCACGAAAGATGCCTCCCATTGAAATACATTAGTTTAAATAACGTGCTGACCACCATGAAAACACAACAACAAACGTCTCCGTGTAGACGAATAAATAGATTAAATATCGTGACCATTTCACGAACTACCGTGAGACTGGGTTGGATATTTCCCACCAAAATATCCCCTCAGAAACTTAAGCACACCCTTACTGCGTCCATGTTTACTGTTGAGGACAAAAATGAGGAAATATCAAGAAATCATATCAGTAAAACCAATTCATCCCACTTCACAAATCTCAAGTCAGGATATGTTGCCTTGTTTTCCCATTTATTAGACCACTTTTTGGGTCTTCCTGTCAGATAAGTTGATCTAGTATTACCCAGAAACCAGCTTCTGTAATCACAAGGAAAATGGTTCTGTTCAGAGAGAAGAAAGGTGAAAGACGAGACAAGTAATGAAGAAAGATAGGAAAGAAGGAAAAGAAGGAGGGAGGAGGGTGATGGGCAGAAAAAAAGGAAAAACGCAAGCTCACACACACAAACACACACACACACACACACACACACACACACACAAACACACACACACACATATAAACACTCCACAGACACACACACAGACACACGCACACACACACACACACACACACACACACACACACAGACACACACATGACACACACACACACACACACACACACACGCGCACACAGCACACACACACACATGTCACACACACAAACACACACACACACACAGACACACATACACACACACACACACACAGTACACACACACACTCTCTCTCACACACACACACACACACACACACACACACACACACACACACATACACACACACGCTCACACACACACACACACACACACACACACACACACACCCTGTTGATGCTGTACAGACGCCGTGATAAACGGTG
>NW_027595441.1:5000-7500 GCF_031162955.1 Sander vitreus | reverse complement strand
ACACTGGCTTTAATACAGCCTGGTATACAGCCTGGTATACGCTGGCTTTAACACAGCCTGGTATACAGCCTGGTATACAGCCTGGTATACACTGGCTTTAATACAGCCTGGTATACAGCCTGGTATACACTGGCTTTAACACAGCCTGGTATACACTGGCTTTAATACAGCCTGGTATACGCTGGCTTTAATACAGCCTGGTATACGCTGGCTTTAATACAGCCTGGTATACGCTGGCTTTAATACAGCCCGGTATACGCTGGCTTTAATACAGCCCGGTATACGCTGGCTTTAATACAGCCCTGGTATACGCTGGCTTTAATACAGCCCGGTATACGCTGGCTTTAATACAGCCCTGGTATACGCTGGCTTTAATACAGCCCGGTATACGCTGGCTTTAATACAGCCCGGTATACGCTGGCTTTATACAGCCCGGTATACGCTGGCTTTAATACAGCCCGGTATACGCTGGCTTTAATACAGCCCGGTATACGCTGGCTTTAATACAGCCCGGTATACGCTGGCTTTAATACAGCCCGGTATACGCTGGCTTTAATACAGCCTGGTATACACTGGCGTTTAACACAGCCTGGTATACACTGGCTTTAACACAGCCTGGTATACACTGGCTTTAACACAGCCTGGTGTACAGCCTGGTATACACTGGCTTTAATACAGCCTGGTATACAGCCTGGCTATACAGCCTGGTATACACTGGCTTTAATACAGCCTGGTATACACTGGCTTTAATACAGCCTGGTATACAGCCTGTTATACAGCCTGGTATACAGCCTGGTATACAGCCTGGTATACAGCCTGGTAACACAGCCTGGTATACACTGGCTTTAACACAGCCTGGTATACAGCCTGGTATACAGCCTGGTATACAGCCTGGTAAACAGCCTGGTATACGCTGGCTTTAATACAGCCTGGTATACACTGGCTTTAATACAGCCTGGTATACACTGGCTTTAACACAGCCTGGTATACACTGGCTTTAACACAGCCTGGTATACACTGGCTTTAATACAGCCTGGTATACAGCCTGGTATACAGCCTGGTATACGCTGGCTTTAATACAGCCTGGTATACACTGGCTTTAATACAGCCTGGTATACGCTGGCTTTAATACAGCCTGGTATACACTGGCTTTAATACAGCCTGGTATACACTGGCTTTAATACAGCCTGGTATACGCTGGCTTTAATACAGCCTGGTATACGCTGGCTTTAATACAGCCCTGGTATACACTGGCTTTAATACAGCCTGGTATACACTGGCTTTAACACAGCCTGGTATACAGCCTGGTATACAGCCTGGTATACACTGGCTTTAACACAGCCTGGTATACGCTGGCTTTAACACAGCCTGGTATACGCTGGCTTTAACACAGCCTGGTATACACTGGCTTTAATACAGCCTGGTATACACTGGCTTTAACACAGCCTGGTATACACTGGCTTTAACACAGCCTGGTATACAGCCTGGTATACACTGGCTTTAAATACAGCCTGGTATACGCTGGCTTTAATACAGCCCTGGTATACGCTGGCTTTAATACAGCCCTGGTATACACTGGCTTTAACACAGCCCTGGTATACGCTGGCTTTAATACAGCCCTGGTATACACTGGCTTTAATACAGCCCGGTATACGCTGGCTTTAATACAGCCCTGGTATACGCTGGCTTTAATACAGCCCTGGTATACGCTGGCTTTAATACAGCCCTGGTATACACTGGCTTTAATACAGCCTGGTATACGCTGGCTTTAATACAGCCTGGTATACACTGGCTTTAATACAGCCTGGTATACACTGGCTTTAATACAGCCTGGTATACACTGGCTTTAATACAGCCTGGTATACGCTGGCTTTAAAACAAGGGATGGACACATTCAGCAGAGAAAACATTTAAACTAGAACACAAAAGACAGAGAGCGAGATTACAGAAACAACCAACAGAAATTATGGGAAATAAGACATAAATGTGTGTGTGTGTGTGTGTGTGTGTGTGTGTGTGTGTGTGTGTGTGTGTGTGTGTGTGTGTGTGATGTATGTGTGTGTCTGTGGCCTGTGTGTGTGTGTGTGTGTGTGTCTCTGTAATGTGTATGTATGTGTGTGTCTGTGTGTGTGTGTGTGTGTGTGATCTCTGTGTGTGTCTGTGTGTGTGTGTGTGTGTGTAGTATGTATGTGTGTCTCTGTGTGTCTCTGTGTGTGTGTGTATGTGTGTGTGTGTGTATATGTGTCTCTGTGTGTCTCTGTGTCTCTGTGTGTGTGTGTGTGTGTGTCTGTGTGTGTGTGTGTCTGTGTGTGTGTGTGTGTGTGTGTCTCTGTGTGTGTGTGTGTATGTGTGTGTCTCTGTGTGTGTGTGTGTGTGTGTGTGTGTGTGTGTGTGTATGTGTGTGTGTGTCTCTGTGTGTGTGTGTGTGTGTATGTGTGTGTGTGTCTCTGTGTGTGTGTGTGTGTGTGTGTGTGTGTGTGTATGTGTGTCTCTGTGTCTC
>NW_027595440.1:55000-57500 GCF_031162955.1 Sander vitreus | reverse complement strand
GATTACTTTGTCGCTACGACGATCGTGGTCGTCTTCTTTACCGTCATGTTCCAGGTAGGAATGACATCACTTCCTGTGCAGAAAGACTCGCCGAAACGGTTTCTAAAAGCATGAAAAAAGGTTATTATTTTAACACCTCACTCTGACCGATTCATCAAAAAAACTGTGTGAACTGTCCTCTCTCTTTTGACATGGTTTAGTCTTTTTGATGTCGTTTTTACTGATTACTTACTTTACTTATTAAGGGAGCTGAACTACCTTTCAGGTGCAGCTAAAATGGCGATTCCCATCAGCAGAAAGAACAGGGTGGAGAACAGAGAGGGGCAGGAGACCAGGACAGTCTGGCTCTGTGACATGAGAACAGAGAGGGCAGGAGACCAGGACAGTCTGGCTCTGTGACATGAGAACAGAGAGGGGCAGGGAGACCGGGACAGTCTGGCTCTGTAACATCAGAACAGAGAGGGGCAGGAGACCAGGACAGTCTGGCTCTGTGACATGAGAACAGAGAGGGGCAGGAGACCAGGACAGTCTGGCTCTGTGACATGAGAACAGAGAGGGGCAGGAGACCAGGACAGTCTGGCTCTGTGACATGAGAACAGAGAGGGGCAGGAGACCAGGGACAGTCTGGCTCTGCAACATCAGAACAGAGAAGGGCAGGAGACCAGGGACAGTCTGGCTCTGTGACATGAGAACAGAGAGGGGCAGGAGACCAGGACAGTCTGGCTCTGCAACATCAGAACAGAGAGGGGCAGGAGACCAGGACAGTCTGGCTCTGTAACATCAGAACAGAGAAGGGGCAGGAGACCAGGACAGTCTGGCTCTGTAACATCAGAACAGAGAGGGGCAGGAGACCAGGACAGTCTGGCTCTGCAACATCAGAACAGAGAGGGGCAGGAGACCAGGACAGTCTGGCTCTGCAACATCAGAACAGAGAGGGACAGGAGACCAGGACAGTCTGGCTCTGCAACATCAGAACAGAGAGGGGCAGGAGACCAGGACAGTCTGGCTCTGCGACATGAGAACAGAGAGGGGCAGGAGACCAGGACAGTCTGGCTCTGCAACATCAGAACAGAGAGGGGCAGGAGACCAGGACAGTCTGGCTCTGTAACATCAGAACAGAGAGGGGCAGGAGACCGGGACAGTCTGGCTCTGCAACATCAGAACAGAGAGGGGCAGGAGACCGGGACAGTCTGGCTCTGTAACATCAGAACAGAGAGGGGCAGGAGACCGGGACAGTCTGGCTCTGCAACATCAGAACAGAGAGGGGCAGGAGACCAGGACAGTCTGGCTCTGCAACATGAGAACAGAGAGGGGCAGGAGACCAGGACAGTCTGGCTCTGCAACATCAGAACAGAGAGGGGCAGGAGACCGGGACAGTCTGGCTCTGCAACATCAGAACAGAGAGGGGCAGGAGACCGGACAGTCTGGCTCTGCGACATGAGAACAGAGAGGGGCAGGAGACCAGGACAGTCTGGCTCTGCAACATCAGAACGGAGAGGGGCAGGAGACCAGGGCAGTCTGGCTCTGCGACATGAGAACAGAGAGGGGCAGGAGACCAGGACAGTCTGGCTCTGTAACATCAGAACAGAGAGGGGCAGGAGACCGGGACAGTCTGGCTCTGTAACATCAGAACAGAGAGGGGCAGGAGACCAGGACAGTCTGGCTCTGCGACATGAGAACAGAGAGGAGCAGGAGACCAGGACAGTCTGGCTCTGCAACATCAGAACAGAGAGGGGCAGGAGACCGGGACAGTCTGGCTCTGCAACATCAGAACAGAGAGGGGCAGGAGACCGGGACAGTCTGGCTCTGTAACATCAGAACAGAGAGGGGCAGGAGACCGGGACAGTCTGGCTCTGCGACATCAGAACAGAGAGGGCAGGAGACCAGTACAGTCTGGCTCTGCAACATCAGAACAGAGAGGGGCAGGAGACCAGGACAGTCTGGCTCTGCAACATCAGAACAGAGAGGGGCAGGAGACCGGGACAGTCTGGCTCTGCAACATCAGGGCCAGACTCTGGTTAGAGGTCAGGTTTTATAAACACATTGGAGACATCGATGCTTTTAAACAGCGTTGGTGTTTTAATTGTTTGTTCTGTTGTTGATGAGGAGCTTGTTTTTACCGGATGATATTATTATTTTTAAACAACTGTCTCTCTCTCTCTCTGTCTCTCTCTCTCTGTCTCTCTCTCTCTCTCTCTCTCTCTCTCTCTCTCTCTCTCTCTCTCTCTCTCTCTCTCTCTCTCTCTCTCTCTCTCTGTCTCTCTCTCTCTCTCTCTCTCTCCCTCTCTCTCTCTCTCTCTCTCTCTCTCTCTCTCTCTCTCTCTCTCTCTCTCTCTCTCTGTCTCTCTCTCTCTCTCTCTCTCTCTCTCTCTCTCTCTCTCTCTCTCTCTCTCTGTCTCTCTATCAGGGTCTGACCATCAAACCTCTGGTCAACTGGCTCAAAGTCCCTCGCTCCACCAGCAGGAAGCCGACCATCAACGAGGAGATACACGAGAGGGTC
>NW_027595440.1:47500-50000 GCF_031162955.1 Sander vitreus | reverse complement strand
CTGTCTGTGTGTGTGTGTGTGTGTGTCTGTGTGTGTCTGTGTGTGTGTGTGTGTGTGTCTGTGTGTCTGTGTGTGTGTGTCTGTGTGTGTCTGTGTGTCTGTGTGTGTGTGTGTGTGTGTGTGTGTGTGTCTGTGTCTGTGTGCTGTGTCTGCTGTGTGTGTCTGTGTGTGTGTCTGTGTGTGTGTGTGTGTGTTTGTCTGTGTCTGTGTCTGTGTGTGTGTGTGTGTGTGTGTGTGTGTGTGTGTGTGTGTGTGTGTGTGTGTGTGTGTGTGTGTGTGTGTGTGTGTGTGTGTGTGTGTGTGTGTGTGTGTGTGTGTGTGTGTGTGTCTGTGTGTGTGTGTGTGTGTGTGTGTGTGTGTGTGTGTGTGTGTGTGTGTGTGTGTGTGTGTCTGTGTGTCTGTGTGTGTGTGTGTGTGTGTGTGTGTGTGTGTGTGTGTGTGTGTCTGTGTCTGTGTGTGTGTGTGTGTGTGTGTGTGTGTGTGTGTGTGTGTGTGTGTGTGTGTGTGTGTGTGTGTGTGTGTGTGTGTGTGTGTGTGTGTGTGTAGGGTGGGAACGTGCTGACCTCAGCCAGACTGTCTCTGCCCTCGATGGCCAGCAGAGCCTCGTTCCCCGAAGTCACCAACGTCACCAACTACCTGTGAGTCACATGACCTCATTCTGTCGACACATGATGCTGTAACCATGGAAACATCAGAGAGTAACAAACTCACAGAGAGGTCCTTTTTCATCCCTATTCTCGGCCCCAAAATGTGTTAATCAAACTTTGGTTTAAGACCCGCCTCCAGAGACAGATCACCCAATCAGGCTTCTCTCTCCGCGCATTGATATCTAATTGGACCTTGTGTGTGTCGGGAGCACAGTGAGTGTGTGTGTGCGTTAAGTGTGTGTTGTGTGTGTGTGTGTTAAGTGTGTGTTGTGTGTGTTGTTGTTCAGGCGAGAGAACGGCAGCGGTGTGTGTCTGGATCTCCAGGTGATCGATAACGTCCCCGGAGCCAAAGTGGAAGAGGACTCAGAGACACATCACGTCCTCACAGGGAACCTGTACAAGCCCAGGAGACGGGTAACACACACACACACACACACACACACACACACACATACAGACAGAGATACACACAGAGATACACACACACACACACACACACACACACGGCACACACACACACACAGAGACACCAATATATAGGTCTAAATTGTGTGTGTGTGTGTGTCTATGACTGTGTGTGTCTATGACTGTGTGTGTGTGTGTGTGTGTGTGTGTGTGTGTGTGTGTGTGTGTCCAGTACCAGTCCCACTACAGCCGTCACTTCATGCCTCTGGGGGAGAAGGAGCGCCAGGACCGGGAGGTGTTTCAGAGGAACATGAAGATCCGCATGGAGACGTTCAAATCCACCCGACACAAACGCCACAAGAAGGAGCGCAGCCTCAAGAAGGCGAGAAACTTTCCCACTCACACACACACACACACACACACACACACACACACACACACACATACACACACAAACACACACACACACTCGGCACAGTTTTATTTAGACAACACAAACGGACTAATTACGCTGATTAAACTCTGAACAAACAGAACTGGAGCCTAAACCCACCAGACTCCATGTAAATAATCAGGACTTTTAGCGTGTATAGAGCCAGCATATCTCCACCAGACTCCATGTAAATAATCAGGACTTTTAGCGTGTATAGAGCCAGCATATTTCCAC
This sequence comes from Sander vitreus, assembly GCF_031162955.1. NCBI lineage: Eukaryota > Metazoa > Chordata > Actinopteri > Perciformes > Percidae > Sander > Sander vitreus. The sequence continues at coordinate 48,281 of NW_027595440.1, read as the reverse complement.
CAGACTCCATGTAAATAATCAGGACTTTTAGCGTGTATAGAGCCAGCATATCTCCACCAGACTCCATGTAAATAATCAGGACTTTTAGCGTGTATAGAGCCAGCATATCTCCACCAGACTCCATGTAAATAATCAGGACTTTTAGCGTGTATAGAGCCAGCATATTTCCACCAGACTCCATGTAAATAATCAGGACTTTTAGCGTGTATAGAGCCAGCATATCTCCACATGTAAATGGGTGAATTAAGGGTTTATTTCAACCAAACCAGAGTGGTGATTGGTGGATCAGTGGAAAGATGAACCAAGACGGCTTTTGATAGTTTTATTTAGTTTCTGTCCACTTTGAATGAAGTGTGTTTTACGATGATAAAAGTCCTGATTATTTACATGGAGTCTTCCAGTCGACCTGCAACTTTGTGTTTTTCTGAGTCGAAATTTCAACATTTTCTACACTTTTCTCAACGTTTTTGTCGATTTTATTCCAATTATTTGGTCACTTTTTTGGCATTTTTTTAACATGTTTTTGTCACCTATTTTTGATGTTTTTTTTGTCACTTTTTCCGTTTTTTTGGACACTTTTTTCAGCATTTAAAAAAATATATTCATGTTGATTTTTCACTTTTGTTTCACGTTCTTTTGTCATAGTTCAGATATAGAAAGTTTTTTGTAAACAGGAGGCTTAAAGCAGCAGTTATTGTGAAAGGCAGATTAAGTGGATTGTAATTCCAGGTGCAGATCTTTCTCTCTGTTGTGGGAGACAAAGCAGCGTTCTGATTGGATG
>NW_027595440.1:12500-37500 GCF_031162955.1 Sander vitreus | reverse complement strand
TCGTGTTGTCGTGTTTTCCTATTTGCTGTCGTGTTTTCCTATTTGCTGTCGTGTCTTCCTATTTGCTGTCGTGTTTTCCTATTTGCTGTCATGTTGTCGTGTTTTCCTGTTTGCTGTCTGTTTTCGTGTTTTCCTATTTGCTGTCGTGTCTTCCCTATTTGCTGTCGTGATCCTGTTTGCTGTCATGTTTTTCCTATTTGCTGTCGTGTTTTCCTGTTTGCTGTCGTGTCTTCCTATTTGCTGTCGTGTTTTCCCTATTTGCTGTCAGTGTCGTGTCTTCCTATTTGTTGTCGTGTTTTCCTGTTTGTTGTTGTTTTCCTATTTGTTGTCGTGTTTTCCTATTTGTTGTCGTGTCTTCCAATTTGTTGTCGTGTCTTCCTATTAGCTGTCGTGTCTTCCTATTTGCTGTCGTGTCTTCCTATTAGCTGTCGTGTCTTCCTATTTGCTGTCGTGTTTTCCTATTTGCTGTCGTGTTTTCCTATTTGCTGTCGTGTTTTCCTATTTGCTGTCGTGTTTTCCTATTTGCTGTCGTGTTTTCCTATTTGCTGTCGTGTTTTCCTATTTGCTGTCGTGTTTTCCTATTTGTTGTCGTGTTTTCCTATTTGCTGTCGTGTGCCGTGTTTTCCTATCTGCTGTCGTGTCTTCCTATTAGCTGTCGTAGTTTTTCCTATTTGCTGTCGTGTTTTCCTGTTTGCTGTCGTGTCTTCCTATTTGCTGTCGTGTCTTCCTATTAGCTGTCGTGTTTTCCTATTTGCTGCCGAGCTTTCCTGTTTGTTGTCGTGTCTTCCTATTTGCTGTCATGTTTTCCTATTTGCTGTCGTGTCTTCCTATTTGCTCTCATTTTTTCCTATTTGCTGTCATGTTTTCCTATTTGCTGTCGTGTCTTCCTATTTGCTGTCATGTTTTCCTATTTGCTGTCGTGTCTTCCTATTTGCTGTCGTGTTGTCGTGTCTTCCTATTTGCTGTCATGTTTTCCTATTTGCTGTCGTGTTTTCCTATTTGCTGTCGTGTCTTCCTATTTGCTGTCGTGTCTTCCTATTAGCTGTCGTGTTTTCCTATTTGCTGTCGTGTTTTCCTGTTTGCTGTCGTGTCTTCCTATTTGCTGTCATGTTTTCCTATTTGCTCTCATTTTTTCCTATTTGCTGTCGTGTTTTCCTATTTGCTGTCGTGTCTTCCTATTTGCTGTCATGTTTTCCTATTTGCTGTCATGTTTTCCTATTTGCTGTCGTGTTTTCCTATTTGCTCTCATTTTTTCCTATTTGCTGTCATGTTTTCCTATTTGCTGTTGTAATTTGTACTTCAGGGCCACCGTACATTCTGCGTGTGGCGTGCAGGTTACCTTCCCACCAAACACGCCCACAAACATGAACGATGTGACTCAAAAACAGTGTCTGGTAGCCTGCCTATGAGTGGCATCACGCTCTGTCGCCACGTGTTCTGCAGTGTAAGAGGGGGAGCGGTAAAAGCCAATGTCTGCTTCTTTTACCGATATATATTTAATGATATCTTTTGCATTTCTAATTCAAACAACGTCAAACTTGGCACTGCACTTACTCGTGCCTGTAGCAAGACACCTGTCAAGTTTGAAATCAATCGGACTTACGCACACACACACACACACACACACACACACACACACACACACACACACACACACACACACACACACACACACACACACACACACACACACACACACACACACACACACACACACACACACACACACACACACACACACACACACACACACACACACACACACACACACACACACACACACACACACACACACACACACACACACACACACACACACACACACACACACACACACACACACACACACACACACACACACACACACACACACACACACACACACACACACACACACAGTTTCCTCTGATGATGAGATAAGGAAGTCATGTCTGTAACATATAAGGAGCAGCTGCTGATGAGGGTTAGAGGTGTAGAGTATATGAGCTGAGTGGTGTCAGTGTTTGTCGACCTCGGAGCAGAATGGCTGCAGTCACAGAGATCTCCTTCCTGCTGTTTGCTCTCATCAACAACATCCATGCACAAGAACAGATCATCATCGAACAGGAAGGAGACCGTTACACCTTCAAGCTCCCCGAGAACACCGACTCCTGCCTGATCTCCAGATCTGTTGGTGAGGAGAAGCTTGTCCTGTGGAACACCTCTGACCTCTGGTCCAACACCTCCTCAGTACCTGCAGACCTGAAACGACGACTTCACAGCGATGAGGATACTTCTTCTTACACCATCCTCAACCTGACCCATTCAGACTCCGGCCGGTACCGAGAGGAGTGTTGGACTGAGGGCAACGTGACGCATGAGAACAGCATCACTATTACTGTTTGTACTTCAATAGATTGGAGATATATTAGAGCGATACTTGGAGAAACAGTGGACCTGCCATGTGAGGGAGCAGCTGATAATCTGGATATCCAGTGGCTCAAACAGGACTTAAGATATGAGCAAGAAACATGGAGCAGAGTTATTGGGGACAAGACGACATCAGTGATGGACAATGTTAGAGGAAAATACCAAGTGGTGACAAACACATCAGCTCTTCGTGTTTCCAACGTCACAGCAACAGACTTTACACAGTACAGATGTCTGGTGATGAACCAACAGCAGTGTGTTAGCAGTCAGACTGTAGGGTTGTTCCTACTGTATGAGGTAATCTACGGCTCCGTGGGAGAGACCGCTGTGTTGCCGTGCATCGCTGACTCCACTGATGAACAGCCCCCACGTTGGTCTAATGGGATCTCTCGCCTAGAACTACAAAACCAGACTGTTCAGGCAGTAGACCAAAACTACTCGCTGGTGTTTTCATCTCTAATGTTAAATCACTCAGGTTGGTACATCTGTGAAGCCTCTGGGAGAGAGCAACAGTATTATCTGGTGGTGTGTCCCAAATTTGCTCCCCCCTGCTGTAGAGCTCTTCTCAGAGGGAGAAGACGTCACTGTCAGATGCAGAGATTGGAGAGAGGATAACTGTCATGTTTGGGGGCACGGTTGGTTTATCAAGTCACACCGAACAGAGGGAAGAATCTTTTATGTAGAGTCTAATCAGATCATGAGCAGAGTGAGCAGGTCCCATAATAATGGGAGCCTGGTTATCTCTAATATCTCAGTGGGAGACGCAGGGGAGTACTGGTGTGTAGTTTCTAACCTAGATGTTGACCAGTGTGAGTCTACAGAGAGAACTGTGTTGGTGTACATGGAGCCCTTTGGGATCTACTCCACCTTCTTCAAAGTGCGATGCTCAGGGCTCAGTGTCCTGCTGCTGATGCTCTGTGCTGCTGTAGTCGCTGTGAACCTGAGGACACGGAGAGGAGCAGCAGCTTTCAGCTCACACACACACTTAATATGCATATATGATCATTTCATCATTGGCTTTAACACAGCCTGGTATACACTGGCTTTAATACAGCCTGGTATACACTGGCTTTAATACAGCCTGGTATACACTGGCTTTAATACAGCCTGGTATACACTGGCTTTAATACAGCCTGGTATACACTGGCTTTAATACAGCCTGGTATACACTGGCTTTAATACAGCCTGGTATACACTGGCTTTATTACAGCCTGGTATACACTGGCTTTATTACAGCCTGGTATACAGCCTGGTATACACTGGCTTTAATACAGCCTGGTAGGGAGGGGGGGGGGGGGCATTGGTTTAACAGTTTAACATGTTGGGAATTCACTTTTTAACATTGCTACCTAAGAGTTTTATTACAATTGATTGTACCTTGTCTTTGTTGCATTTATAATAGTTGTATCCTGCAGTGTTGTCAGTGTTATAAACGTGTTATTATATCTTGGTCTATATCTATAATCTATCGTCTGTATAATAAACATTATTAATAAACAATAAAACTTGTTCTGATTGTGATTTCTGATTAATTATTATAAACAACATATCTCTGGGTCTGTAAAATGTTTCTTATGTTAACTTTCAGTAAGTAAAGCTGATTTCTAGAGCTCATTTAAACACATTAATCTGACCAAAGGGCTGAATAAAAGAACATTAAAATGTAAATATCAAAACCCAAAAAGAAGATCCCAACACCAACAACAAGCAGCAGTTCCCAAACCCAGAATGATGACATGATGAGACCAGATGGAGAGATTAGAGAGTTATAATGGGTCTCTATCTGAGATATAACAACAGAAATGGAGGGAGCACATCTGATATGTGAAGGCAGCAGCTTCCCCCGTCGTGGAGCAGCAACTGGAAAGGCTCTGTCCCATATTTGGCAGTTTGCAGATGATCTGTATCTGTGTTTTATTATAAAGTTAATGAAATAAAAGGTGTTGTACTTTGTCTCAGCTACAGCTCTGAGTCTCTCCCTCTGCTCCCGTTTACCTCACCACTGAGTCTCACTTCATGTCCCGCCCACAACACTATCTGGTTGGTAGATGTTAGACGACTAACAGCCAATCAACACTCACCACTGAGTCTCATTTCATGTCCCGCCCACAACACTGTCTGGTTGGCTAGATGTTAGACGAGTAACAGCCAATCAACACTCACCATGACATGCAGCAGCCTCAAGCAGAAGCATCTCTGGCTCACCAAACATCATTTGAATAAAATATAAATATAATAAAATGACATGAATACGTAGTACAATCTAATAAGTGTAGCAAGATACACACACACACACACACACACACACACACACACACACACACACACACACATACATACATACATACACACACATACACACACAGACACATACGCACACACACGCACACACACACACACCACACACACACACAGACACACACAGACACACACAGAGAGACACACACACACACACACACACACACACACACACAGACACACACACACACACATACACACACACATACACACACACACACACACACACACACACACACACACACACACACACACACACACACACACACACACACACACACACACACACACACACAGACACACACACACACACACACACACACACACACACACACACACACACACACACACACACACACACACACACACACACACACACACACACACACACACACACACACACACACACACACACACACACACACACATACATACACACACATACACACACACACACACACACACACACATACACACACACACACACACACACACACACACACACACACACACACACACACACACACACACACACACACACACACACACACATACACACACACACACACACACACACACACACACACACACACACACACACACACACACACACACACAGACACAGACACCCTCTCTTATCTCTGAATAATGTGAGAAGACACGTCAGCCTCTGTGGTTTAGGAGTCGTTTAAACTTTCCTCTGATGATGAGATTAAGAAGTCATGTTTGTTAAAAACAGGAAAAGAGAAGCTGCTGATGAGGGTTGTCATGGCGATCTGACGGCCACATCCTGCATGGAGGTATCAGCCGACGCAGGGACGTCTACCGAGAGGCTGTTGCTCCCCATTAGTTTAAGGAACAATTACAACATGACTACGGCTAGTAAAAATGCTGTGTTTTTTATTTAACCTTTATTTAACCAGGTAGGTCTCCATTTGCAACGGTGACCTGGCCAAGAATAAAGCATCAGCGTGCAAGACAACATCCAGTTTTACATTCAAATACAACAATACAGAATACAATAGGCTACATAACGTGCAGGTTAAATAAGAACTACAAAGCTGGCGCTAAGTGAGATGTAAGTAAGATGGATGTGTGACAGTGATAAGGTAACAATATAAATGAGTACACAGTCTATATGTAGTAATGTAGTAAGGCAAGAAAAGGCAAGGCAGCTTTATTTGTGGAGCACATTTCAGCAACAGGGAGACTCAAAGTGCTTTACATAAACCAGATTAAAATGCAAGAATAAAAGGTACAGTGCAGTTTATGAAATTAATCAGTAAAGAGCAGTTAAAACAGTTAAAAGTATAAAAGCAGATCAGTTACGAGATTTTCGGCTGCTAGTATGGGACAATGTATAAGCCGTCGCTCTATACACGAAATCCACCCACAATCCTTGCTGTTCCCACAACGGGCCGGTCCCACCGGTCTTACTTTTTAGTCTCTCTTTATTTGCTTATATAGATTTTCAGACAGTTTCAACAATGCAGCTTCAGTATAAGAACAATTATTTAAAGAAAGTCAGCATCAATAAGATCAAGGTCTTCAGCCTGGATTTAAAAGAACTGAGAGTTGCTGCAGACCTGCAGCTTTCTGGGAGTTTGTTCCACATATGTGGAGCATAAAACCTGAACACTGCTTCCCCCTGTTTAGTTCTGACTCTGGGGACAACAAGCAGACCTGTCCCAGACCACCTGAGAGGTCTGGGTGGGTTCATAGTGTAGTAGACCTGTCCCAGACCACCTGAGAGGTCTGGGTGGGTCATAGTGTAGCAGACCTGTCCCAGACCACCTGAGAGGTCTGGGTGGGTCATAATGTAGCAGACCTGTCCCAGACCACCTGAGAGGTCTGGGTGGGTCATAGTGTAGCAGACCTGTCCCAGACCACCTGAGAGGTCTGGGTGGTTCATAGTGTAGCAGACCTGTCCCAGACCACCTGAGAGGTCTGGGTGGTTCATAGCGTAGCAGACCTGTCCCAGACCACCTGAGAGGTCTGGGTGGTATTTTGGCCCTAAACCGTTTAGTGATGTATAAACCAGCAGAGGTATTTTGAAGTCTATTATTTGGGGCACTGGAAGCCAGTGTAGAGACTTCAGAACTGGAGTGATGTGATCCAGTCTCTTGGTCTTAGTGAGGACTCGAGCAGCAGCGTTCTGAATCAGCTGCAGCTGTCTGATTGACCTGTAAAGACGCCGTTACAGTAGTCAAGTCTGCTGAAGACAAAAGCATGGACAAGTTTTTCTAAATCCTGCTGAGTCCTTTAACCCTTGATATAGTCTTAAGGTGGTAATAAGCTGACTTTGTAATTGTCTTAATGTGGCTGTTCAGGTCTGAGTCCATGACTACACCAAGATTTCTGGCTTTGTCTGTTGTTTTTAACATTGTCGTATGAAGTGATGAAAGTCAAAATGACGTTGACTAGTCGATAATGACGTCATTGACACTTATTTTATACACAAGAGGTGTGGCAGGGCATACAAGACATCACAAACTGAGGCTGTGATGCAACAATAGCTGACCTGAGTGCACCGTGTGTGTCTGTGTGTCTGATGAAACAACAATCTCTGAAACTGGTCCAGTATTAAACCAGAACCAAGCTGTAATGTTACCCTACAGGACTAATGTTCAGCAGCAGTTAGTAACAAGCTGTAATGTTACCCTACAGGACTAATGTTCAGCAGCAGTTAGTAACAAGCTGTAATGTTACCCTACAGGACAGATGTTCAGCAGCAGTTAGTAACAAGCTGTAATGTTACCCTACAGGACTAATGTTCAGCAGCAGTTAGTAACAAGCTGTAATGTTACCCTACAGGACTAATGTTCAGCAGCAGTTAGTAACAAGCTGTAATGTTACCCTACAGGACTAATGTTCAGCAGCAGTTAGCATCACTAAAAGTTCTGTTGTTGCTTCTGACAGACTCAGATTATTGTTCTCAGTGTCTGACAACATTATGGGATGGATCCCTACAGAGATAGACCTTTTAGTTAATCTTGTAAGATCCTTTCAGTTTAACATGCAACATGAAACATCCCCAAAATCGCAGTCGTTGTTGCATGCGTGGTTAGTTTCAGTGTAGTCCACTAGTACGCTACGTTTAATATGCACAAATCCACAATATCCTCATGTCTGGGTTTTCCTTTTGACGCGGGATTCTGTAGAGAAAAAGAGCGGGCTTGTCTCTCTTCCGTTTGTGAAACTATTTGAACAACTATGTGATATTTTGGCTACCGTGTGGTAAAAGCTGAGCTGACTCGTTCCAGCTGGGTGCTCCCACAGCGCCGTGACATCACGGGGAAACTAGAAATGGGCCTATACATTTAATTTGTCACATGAAATGGTAGAAGTACAGTTCCAGTGAAATGTTATCCGTCAGATCGCCAAGCCAACCGTCATCAGCAGCTTCTCTTTTTCTGTTTTTATTAGGGCTGACAATCGTCTAAAAAATGTAATCTAATTAATTACATACTCTGTGATTATCACGCATACATAATTAACGGTGCCTGAACCGATACTTTTTAAGAAAGTAAAAAAAGAAATAAAAAGGAACTAAACAACAGTTGACATTAAAGAACGGCTTGTTTATTGCTAAGGCCATATGGTCAACATTAAATGATTAATAATAATGTATAACAATAACAATAACTTATTTCACTAGTAAACTGCTAGTAAGCCAGATGGAAAAGGACATTTGACAATAACTTCAAATGCACCATGAGGCTGTAGTTTACCAGTTTCATTGAACGCACCGTCTGTGTTGTTTCTCCAACAGCAGCTGCAGATTGTTACATCCCGGTGTTGAATCCTCTACAGTAAAACACAGTCACACTTTCCACCATTTAGTGTTAGCTGTCAGCATTTAACCCTGTTTAATCCAGCTACTAGCTAGTGGTAGGCTAACGTTAGCTGCTGTCGAGTATTGTGTTAACTAGCTAGCGGTAGGCTAACGTTAGCTGCTGTCGAGTATTGTGTTAACTAGCTAGCGGTAGGCTAACGTTAGCTGCTGTTGAGTATTGTGTTAACTAGCTAGCGGTAGGCTAACGTTAGCTGCTGTCGAGTATAGTGTTAACTAGCTAGCGGTAGGCTAACGTTAACTTCTGTTGAGTATGGTGTTAACTAGCTAGCGGTAGGCTAAAGTTAGCTGCTGTCGAGTATAGTGTTAACTAGCTAGCGGTAGGCTAACGTTAGCTGCTGTTGAGTATGGTGTTAACTAGCTAGCGGTAAGCTAACGTTAGCTGCTGTTGAGTATTGTGTTAACTAGCTAGCGGTAGGCTAACGTTAGCTGCTGTTGAGTATAGTGTTAACTAGCTAGCGGTAGGCTAACGTTAGCTGCTGTTGAGTATAGTGTTAACTAGCTAGCGGTAGGCTAACGTTAGCTGCTGTCGAGTATTGTGTTAACTAGCTAGCGGTAGGCTAACGTTAGCTGCTGTTGAGTATTGTGTTAACTAGCTAGCGGTAGGCTAACGTTAGCTGCTGTCGAGTATTGTGTTAACTAGCTAGCGGTAGGCTAACGTTAGCTTCTGTTGAGTATGGTGTTAACTAGCTAGCGGTAGGCTAAAGTTAGCTGCTGTCGAGTATAGTGTTAACTAGCTAGCGGTAGGCTAACGTTAGCTGCTGTTGAGTATGGTGTTAACTAGCTAGCGGTAGGCTAACGTTAGCTGCTGTTGAGTATGGTGTTAACTAGCTAGCGGTAGGCTAACGTTAGCTGCTGTTGAGTATAGTGTTAACTAGCGTCACATGCAGCGGGGTTTGTGTTTCCTGTAACGTCTGTTTCAGAGCAGCAGAGAGAAGAGCAGACATATCAGTGGAGCCAGATTTTCGTCTGTATGAAACGTCTATATGGAATGGATTAATCTGCGTTAATTTTTTTAACACGTTATTTTTTTCTCAGATTAATTAATCGAAATTAACGAGTTATTTTGACAGTCCTAGTTTTTATCAAACATGACTTCTTTATCTCATCATCAGAGGAAACTTTGCAGCATCAGCTCTCTATCCAGTAATCAATGTCCTACACAGACACACACACACACACACACACACACACACACACACACACACACACACACACACACACACAGAGACACACACAACACACACACACAAACACACAGAGACACACACACACACACACACACACACACACACACACACACACACACACACACACACACACAGAGACACACACACACACAGAGACACACAGACACAGAGACACACAGAGACACATACAGACACACACAGACACACACACACAACACACTTCCTGCTCCCCTTTCACAGTAAAAGCACTCTTTCTAAAAGCAGTGAATCAATTCAGACCCAAACAATCTCCTCAGTGAAAAAATTAGAGATATATTTTGGGATATTTAGTTTTTTTCTGGGAAATATATTAGAGTGTCATCAGCGTACACTTAGATTTGTATAAAAACACATTTTACTGAAAGTTTGACTTATTCTTAGTCTTTAACAAATGTCTGACTTTAAACTTTAAGATATCTGATAGCTGAAGATAGCTTCTTATACTGTTTATAATCCACTTTCCACTAGGCGGGGGTTGCCAGCTTGATGAGGGTGATGTCGTTGTTGATGGTGCAGTGCATCCATTACACACAGTTTCAGACATCAGTATCTGTCTGTCTATCCATCTATCATCTATCCATCCATCCATCCATCCATCTATCCTAACCCTAACCCTGAGCAGGGGAAATGAGAGGGGGAAAGGCCAGAGCAGGGGGAATGAGAGGGGGAAACACCAGAGCAGGGGGAATGAGAGGGGGAAACACCAGAGCAGGGGGAAATGAGGGGGAAAACACCAGAGCAGGGGGAAATGAGAGGGGAACACCAGAGCAGGGGGGAATGAGAGGGGGACACATCAGAGCAGGGGGAATGAGAGGGGGAACACCAGAGCAGGGGGAATGAGAGGGGGAACACCAGAGCAGGGGGAATGAGAGGAGGAGAACACCAGAGCAGGGGGAATGAGAGGGGGGAACACCAGAGCAGGGGGAATGAGAGGGGGGAACACCAGAGCAGGGGGAATGAGAGGGGAACACCAGAGCAGGGGGAATGAGAGGGGGAAACATAGCAGAAGATATTCCTTTTGGAGATGTAGCCTAAAAATAAACTTTATTTATTTCCATATAACTTTTTGTCAAAGTTGCGAAGCCCTGAACCAAAATATAAATGAATGAATTTAGTTCTCAGATTTCATTTCTAAAAGATTCAAAGAGTTTGTCTCACCGCTGACGAAGGCGAGGCAGGAGACGATCCAGAGGAAGGCCATGGTGACGATGATGAAGAGGATGATGAAGTGTTAAAGACAGAGCTGCTCTTTTATCCCTGAACCCTGCTGGCCTTCAGCCAATCAGAACACTTTCTTTCACTTCAGATCCCATAAGCCTGTGTTAAGTTATTTTATGAAATGAAAATGTACATTTAATGGACTCCTCTGTGTTGTTTTCTCTGTTTATTATAAAAACAGAAATGCTCTGCTGTCTAAAACATTTGACTTGGAAACAAAAAGATCCTTCTTTAAACTGTTGTTCTGTAAAGATGATGATTACTTAGGTTCCTCTGCATGTTATGTTTTGTTTTACACTTATTTAATATTAAACTTTTGAATACTACCTAAAATGAACTGGTGGTTTTGGATGTTTACATTTGACACTGTTTTTTATAGAAGCCCTTACAGGTTTCTACTCTCACATGTGTTTTATATTTCTTCAATGTAATCTGTTTTTATGTGTGAAACAAATAAGCACAAACATAAGTGATATTATCAGATAGAACAGTGGTTCCCAAAGTGAGGTCTGAGAACCGCCAGGGAGAACTCAAGCAAACCCACCAGACTCCATGTAAATAATCAGCACTTTTATCATCGTATAAAACACTTCATTCAAAGTGGACAGAAACTAAATGAAACTATCAAAAAGCCGTCTTGGTTCATCTTTCCACTGTTCCAACAATCACCACTCTGGTTTGGTTGAAATAAACCCTTAATTCACCCATTTACATGTGGAGATATGCTGGCTCTATACACGCTAAAAGTCCTGATTATTTACATGGAGTCTGGTGGAGATATGCTGGCTCTATACACGCTAAAAGTCCTGATTATTTACATGGAGTCTGGTGGAGATATGCTGGCTCTATACACGCTAAAAGTCCTGATTATTTACATGGAGTCTGGTGGAGATATGCTGGCTCTATACACGCTAAAAGTCCTGATTATTTACATGGAGTCTGGTGGAGTTTGGTGATGGTGATTTCGGGGCTGTTTCATGTTAAACTAAAAGGATCTTACTCTTTAACTAAAAGGTCTATCTCTGTAGGGATCCTTTCCATCATGTTATCAGACACTTAATCATGGGTTTCATACACTTTCTGTAATAAAACATCTGAAACTTCAAAACTCCTGCAGGACCCTGGGACAAAATGTTATCATAATATATAATGAGGGTCTGTCGTCTACTTTTGTCCATTTAGGGGTCTTCATGTGAAAAAGTTATGGAAGCACTGAGCTGGAAGAGAAATAAAGCGACCCTCCTCCTAATTTCACTTCAAATGATGTTATATACATTATGTATATCTTCATAGTTTCTCATTCTCCTGCGTTTTGTTTCATGATGTCTTTCTTTCTGCAGGTGTGGGATCTAAACTCTTCCCTCTGTCTCTACATATCTCTGTACACCGTGGGGCTTTTGCTTCACGCTATAATTCAGTTTAAAAGTTGTGAGGAAATCAGCGGTCAACAGCTGAGTCTGTGTGTGACACGTCGACATGCTGATAACACACCGTGGACTCTTACCGTGCACACTCACCATGCACAATTAGCACACTGACCACACGTTCTCTCACACACACACACACACACAGACACAGACACAGACACACAGACACACACACGTTTTTATTGATGTGAGTTCAGCAGAAACAGTAGCTTCCTCAAGATAATGTGAGATAATAGTGGCAAACTAGCTTACACGCATGCGTATACATGCTACAGTCTACATGCGTGTGTGTTCCTTTAAGAACTGTAGGACCTTTGCACCATGGGATTTAGTCAGGAAGTTGAATGTGATCCGGACAGCCCCATGGTTTGTGTTATCATCTCTCCATACTGTCCTCTTCCATGCCTTTGGTAGCATTCTCGCTATGTGAAATAGATGCTGACATACTGATCTGATATCTTTGTTAATTATTGTCAGAAAGTTTTATGTGCAATATGTATATTTTTGATGATGATTGATAGCTCATATTAGACTGACAGTATGCTTCAGTAAGCTAGTTTGCAACTATTATCTGGGGTTGTGCTACATGTAAGTATATTTTAGTTAATTTAGATATATATATATAACAATATAGGTTATACTACGTACACTGTATAACAATACATTACGTATTTCCTTTATTCCAGCTTACATGTTAGCTACTGTATACACTACTGCATTACAGTGACGTGTAGTTATATTATTTTTACAATTATCATTGTATAATGTTTGTGACAATATGTAAGTAAGTGGTCATTGAGCTTAATTTCCCAGTTCCACCCTTAATAAGTCAAATAAACTGAGTTATGATGACCCCAGTTTCCAGTGCTTGATGGTGGAAGGTGTTTAGCTACTGGTCAGATTGCACAGGGTTACGTGCATGCAGGACAAGACACATTTCATGGTAATATTAGAATAACAGGTGCAGAGATTACCTGGAAACTACCAGAAGCATTTCCAGGTAATCTCTGCACCTCTGTTATTCTAATATTACCATGTACCAAAATGGAAACAGTTATTACATTGGTAATGGCATGTTATTACATCTGTTATCTTCTTATCACCTTATTACATCTTATTACTGTGATGTATTACCCAGTTATTACTTTGGTAATTACATGTTATTACCTATTTATTATCACACTGTTACCCCACTATTACCATCTTATTACGGCCGTGATTTCAACTGCTGTAAAGTTGTCTGAGGTCACTGTGGTGCGTTTAAGGACATCAGGACGCCACAGTGTTGGAAGCCACTAGAAGAGAGGCAAACAGCGAGTCTGGTCTTTGTTTCAACACGTCTGGATGATCAAACTCCACGACCTACAGGACAACAGACAAAAACAGAGATAGACACAGACACACACAGAGACAGATACAGACAGTGATAGAGACACAGACAGTGATACAGACAGAGACAGTGATAGAGACACACACACACAGACACAGAGAGACAGAGACAGACACAGAGAGAGACAGACACAGTCACGCACAGAGACAGTGATAGAGACACAGACAGTGATAGAGACACAGACAGTGATAGAGACACAGAGAGACAGTGATAGAGACACAGACAGAGAGAGACAGTCACACACAGATACAGACAGAGACAAAGACAGAGACATCTGTTTTTAAAAAGCCCAGAGTAAACTGAACTAAAAGATCCATCTGACCCAGGACACTTTGTTTGAACTGCTGCAGACTTTTCAGGACAATTAAAACAGGAACAAACTGAACAAAAAAAGACATAACTGCACTTAACACTGAGTGTTAAGGATGAATCGTGCAGTGAATGTCTTCTTTGTATGGTATGCCGGTATTTTGATTACCTCTACCTCTATATATATATATATATATATATATATATATATATATATATAGATATATATATATATATATATATATAATCCTTTAGAGGCTGTTTTATATATCTTTATTCACTTGTTTTGCACTTTTGTTGATGTTTTAGACTGAAAGGAATGCATCCAATTTAGTTGTACACGTACAATGACAATTAAGATATTTTTGGGGCATTTTCGGCCTTTATTTTTGACAGGACAGCTGAAGACATGAAAAGGGAGAGAGCGGGGGAATGACATGCAGCAAAGGACTGCAGGAGTCGAACCCGGGCCCGCTGCGTCGAGGAGTACACCTCTACGTGTATATATGGGCGCCTGCTCTACCAACTGAGCTATCTGGGCGCCCAATGCTGGTGGATTTGTGAGGACTATGGTTAACTGCTCCTCAGATCTCTGCAGGGTAAATCCAGACAGCTAGCTAGACTATCTGTCCAATCTGAGGTTTCTGTTGCACGACTAAAACTACTTTTGAACATCCACACGTTCCACCAAAACCAGTTCCTTCCTGAGACTATTACACGATGATTGTGATTGGTTTAAAGAAATGCCAATCACCCACAGCACGTTTTCCTCCCATCCAGGAATGCTGTGTGGACTAGCCAGACCTTCCTCCCCAGCGCTGTGGAGGAGGGTCTGCTAATGCAAGACTACAAAGACAGAAACATCTGTACCATCCGTCTCTGAGGGACTCACCTGTCCGTGGTTAAGGACAAGGATGCGGTCGGCCTGCAGCACCGTGTGGATGCGGTGAGCGATGGTGAGCACAGTGCTATGTCTGAACGCCTCTCTGATGGTGATCTGGATCAGCGCGTCGGTCTCTGCATCGATAGACGCTGTCGCCTCGTCCAATAGGATGATCTGAGGGACAGACAGGTAAACAGTGAGTTAGACAGACGGACAGACAGGTAAACAGTGAGTTAGACAGACGGACAGACAGGTAAACAGTGAGTTAGACAGACGGACAGACAGGTAAACAGTGAGTTAGACAGACAGGTAAACAGTGAGTTAGACAGACGGACAGACAGGTAAACAGTGAGTTAGACAGACAGGTAAACAGTGAGTTAGACAGACGGACAGACAGGTAAACAGTGAGTTAGACAGACAGGTAAATAGTGAGTTAGACAGCCGGACAGACAGGTAAACAGTGAGTTAGACAGACAGACAGACAGGTAAACAGTGAGTTAGACAGACGGACAGGTAAACAGTGAGTTAGACAGACAGGTAAACAGTGAGTTAGACAGACAGGTAAACAGTGAGTTAGACAGACGGACAGACAGACAGGTAAACAGTGAGTTAGACAGACGGACAGACAGACAGACCTTGGAGTTTCGTAGCAGTGCTCGGCTCAGACTGATCAGCTGTCTCTGTCCTACAGAAAAGTTTCCTCCGTTGTCGGCCAGCTCGGCCTGCAGCTTCCTCTCCAGACCACAAATCTGAGCAGATATCACACGGAACAGCTGTTCAGCCAATCACATCACACGGAACAGCTGTTCAGCCAATCACATCACACGGAACAGCTGTTCAGCCAATCACATCACACGGAACAGCTGTTCAGCCAATCCAATCACACGGAACAGCTGTTCATCCAATCACATCTCACGGAACAGCTGTTCAGCCAATCACATCACACGGAACAGCTGTTCATCCAATCTCATCACACGGAACAGCTGTTCATCCAATCACATCTCACGGAACAGCTGTTCAGCCAATCACATCACATGGAACAGCTGTTCAGCCAATCACATCACACGGAACAGCTGTTCATCCAATCACATCACACGGAACAGCTGTTCAGCCAATCACATCACACGGAACAGCTAAACGTTTATTGTTATTGTTACTCTTATACTGTATTTGTTATTTTTTAGAGATTTCTTTATTTAAAGAGTGTTCTGTCTGTCTGGAGTCATCCCAAAAGGATCAATAAAGAGAAGATACATGTTTTTCAAAATAAAATATTTTATAATTACCGTATTTTCCGGACTATAAGTCTCACTTCTTTTCATTCTCTGGCTGGTCCTGCGACTTATAGTCAGGTGTGACTTATATATCAAAATATATATAATGTAACATGTTTTAAATGTTATTTCATGCTGAAAACATCACCGTCTACAGCCGCGAGAGGCGCTCTAGGCTTGTGAGGACTATATGCTGCTCCTAAAGACAACTGAGAAAGAAAAGAAGCTGCAGGAGACTGCAGGTAGTAAAACACGCAGCCGGAAACGGTCATCGAGCAGCAGAAGGAGAGTTTGGAGTGAGAGAGAAACTTGTGAGGGACTGGAGAAAAGGTTAGTCTTACTGCAATGAAGAAAACAAAGAAAGCTAGTCGCGCTGAAATCCAGATGGCCAGAGCTGGAGGAAGGAGTCCACAGATGGGTGCTTGAACAACGTGCTGCTGGGAGAGGCTCGTCAACAGAGCTGTTACGTTACGTTAACATAGAGACACCTACCGTATTCAGCCCCTTGTTCTGGGGGCTGTTGGGTAGTTTAATAACTGTTAATGTGTTACGTTAACGTAGAGACACCTACCGTATTCAGCCCCTTGTTCTGGCTGCTGTTGGGTAGTTTAATAACTTGCCTTTCCAGATTAAATGTCTGTTCTTGGTCTTGGATTTTGTGAAATACATTTCTAAATGAATGCGACTTATAGTCCAGTGCGACTTATGTTTTTTTCCTCTTCATGACGCATTTTTTTGACTGATGTGACTTATACTCCGGAGCGACTTATAGTCTGGAAAATACGGTAAGTATTCTGTGGCTGTTAAAGCTCGTTTTCACTAGTTCTGGCTGCTCTACATTGGTTACCTGTGCAAGCCAGGGCTGTTTTTAAGGTTCTTCTTTTGACTTATAAAGCCTTAAAAGGACTTGCGCCTGCCTACTTAAGTGAGCTACTTACACCATATATATATCCCAACACGTCCCCTTCGTTCTATGGATGCTGGTCTTCTGAACATCCCAAATATAACAAAAGATCAGCTGGTCACCGGGCCTTTGCCTTTCGCGCACCCTCCCTCTGGAATGGTCTTCCATCCAACGTTAGGGAGGCAGGCTCTGTCACGATTGTTAGTTCTGTTCTGTTTCCTGTTTTATTTTGAAGTCTCCCTTGTCTTTTGTTTTCCCGCCTGTTTTGATTGTTCTGCCCTGATTTGTTTCACCTGTTGTGTCACCTGTTTCTTGTTAGTCCTTGTTAACCTGTGTATTTAGTCTGTGTTGTCTTTGTCTTGTGTGGGAGCATCACGTTTCTGTGGCTGTGGTTTCTGTTGGATGCTGTCTCTGTGCTGTCGTGGATTCTGTTTTTGTGTACCGTGCTGATCTTTCCTGTCGTGGATTCTGTTTTTGTGTACCGTGCTGATCTTTCCTGTCGTGGATTCTGTTTTTGTGTACCGTGCTGATCTTTCCTGTCGTGGATTCTGTTGTTTTCTGTTTGTTCCTGCCTGGCTACCTTCCTGAGGACTTTGTGTAAGACTCTTTTTTGTTAATAAATTACCTCTCAACTGCATTTGGGTCCAAGCCTTTCCTGACAAACTGTGACAGGCTCAGTGGATATTCTTAAATCAAGACTTAAAACATTTCTTTATTCAAAGTATTATGGATATTACTGGAGGCTGCTCAGTAACGCTCAGCCATCACTGGGAAAGAGCTTCTAATATCCTTCACTGGTCTCCGTCCAGAGACACGGGATCTGTTGGTCAATGTATATACCGTCTATGATGGAAATGTACCTTGACCGACAAACATGATCTTCACTCAGGACACTGAGTGAAACTAAAAGTCTTTAAAAGTTTTTAAATAAACATCAACTTTGTGTCCCTGAAGGGCGATTAAGTGTGTAGCAGCAAGTATAAAAACATACAAGACACGTAAATACATACAAGTTCTACACACAGTCCAACTGGAATACAACTGTAGCAGTACACATACATACCAGTACAAGGTGCATGGATAGCAGCGTCAAAGTAAACAAGGTTCTGTTACGCAATGACGTCACATTACGTCCTCATTTTAGTAGTTTTACGTAAACCATTTTAAGCCTATCCCTGATGTTGTCCATACCCTAATTAAGTATTTTTATTGCGTGTTTAAAACTTAAATACAAAGGTTGTATGTGTCGGTTTGGGAGTCAAGATTGGAAATGACGCTGCCAGTGGACACGTATCATAATGATAAAATATATATATAAATAACTGGATGACGTAACATACTGTGTCCTTCATGTAGGTCTTTTCCAGCGCTGCCCAGATCTCCTCATCACTGTGTCTGTTGAAAGGGTCCAGGTTGTACCTGCAGACACGTTTCAGCAGGAACTGATTATTGAACGTTTGTTGTCTCTAAAGCCCAGTTCAGACCAAAGATTCACGACGAGACTAAACAGTTTGAGAACATTGCAGGAGAAGTTGCAGCAATCTGAACCGGCCCATGGACTCAGCTCGACTGCAGTCCACTAATTCTGTGTGGTTCTGGTTATTCCTTGTGCATTGTTCAAGTCTGTCCAAATCTAATTGAAGTTAAAGCTATAGTGGTAGCCAAGGTTACCTGACAGTCCCGGTGAACAGCATGGGGTCCTGGGGGATGATGGACAGTTTGGTGCGCAGGTCAGACAGGCTGATAGATGTGATGTCCACTCCGTCTATCAGGATGCTTCCTGCAGTCGGTTCAACCAGCCGGAACAAAGCCACAGCCAGAGACGACTTCCCTGTAGACACAGACATTTTCTCAGCAGCCTTTTATTTTATTTCTTTTTTTATTTAACCTTTATTTAACCAGGTAGGCCGTTGAGAACAGGTGACCGGCCAAGAAAAGCATAGAAAAGCATACAAAGGTATAAATTAAGTAGGCAGTTCAAGCTGGTGCAAAGTGAGGTGTAAGTAAGTCGATGGATATGCAAAGTAGTATGGTGATAACATAACATACATGAAATAGACAGGACATTTTGGAAGTCTTTGTGAGTCTTCCAGAATCTTTAGTAGCCTTTGGGAAGCATTGTGAGTCATTGTGAGTCATTGTGAGTCATTGTGAGTCATTGTGAGTCATTGTGAGTCATTGGGAATCATTGTGAGTCTTTGGGAATCATTGTGCGTCTTTGGGAATCTTTGGGAATAATTGTGAGTCACTGGGAATCATTGTGAGTCTTTGGTACATTTTGGAAGTGCTTGGGAATCTTTGAGTCTTAAATAATCATTGCAATGACCCTGGGTTTCTTGGTGGTTGCCCAGCAGCAGACCAGGACACAATGGAGGGACTATATGTCTCATCTGTCCTGAGTAAACCTCCAGGGTTTCCATGATTCAGCCTGCTGCCAACCAGCAGAGGCAAACATTGAATGCCAAGACATCAAATTTAGGATTATATACAGTTTGTTTACTCTTCTGTGGTTCTTAAACACGTGTATTTATTATAATTGGACCCCAGCAGAGTGACGCCGCTGCACACATGTTCTTACCGGAACCAGTCCTTCCCACAATGCCGATCTTCTCCCCGGCTCTGATGTGGAGCTGCAGCCCATTGAGGACAACAGGTAAGTTCTGTCTGTAGCGCATCTTATAGTCCAGGAAGGTGATGACTCCGTGCTGAGGCCAGTCCTCTGAGACCGGATCCACCTTCAGCTGCTCCTCCAACTCCTCTGAGCCCTAAAACACAACCAACACTTGGTGTCAAATGAGAGAGCAGACCAGCAACATCTCTGGGAAAGTTTTGAAGTCTTTGAGAAACTATAGTATTTATATTATTGGGAGTCTTTAGGAATCTTTGGGAGTCGTTAGGAATCTATTATGAACTGACCGTGATGTACTCGAGCAGGCGCTCCACGGAGATGAACCTCGCTTCAACCGAAATCAGGGACATCATCAAATACTGAGAGTTTGCCGACAGCTGGAAACACAAACAATATTATTATTTACCAATTACACTACACATGTACATGATGAGAGATGCATACTTTATTACTTTTAAAACTCCTATGGTGTGTCTGTCTGTTTGTCTGTCTGTCTGTCTGTCTGTCTGTGTGTGTGTCTGTGAGAGAGAGTTTTACCTGTAAGATGAAAATCAGAGAGAGGGCTTTTATGGGGGGGCTGCAGACGTCATTGGAGATGAAGATGACCAGCAGAGCGACTATCAGCGTCATGATGACATACATAGTAGTCATTATGTGGGAGATCCAAAATAGGCCGTAGTTAAACAGTAAGAAGTGGTTAGCGTTGATGTCAGAAAGGCTCTTAAACCTGCAACACAAACAGCACGAGTCAAAGACATCAGCCATCTCGCTCAACAAGTTCATATCACAGACTGAAAAAACTTCCGGGTCTGAAGAGTGAATATCCTGAAACCTTCATTCTAACTAATTTCCAGCAGGGGGCGCTACAGAGAAATATTTAGACATAATAAATCTTGGATAATTGAACTGAATGTGAGGATCTCCACTAGTGCGTTTTCTTACAAATGAGTGACAAACGTCCTCTAAAAGATGACAAAGGAAGGAAGGCTCTCTTTAAGTCTCACCACTCTGTGTAGTTGTGCATCTTGTCGTAGGCGTGAATGGTGCTGAGGCCTTTAATGATGGAGGTGTACAGAGAGATGCAGGGAGAGCGACTGATGTCCTCCATCTTCTTCAACGTACAGACATTTCTCAGGAACAGGCTGCAGGAAACAATCTGTCTTTACTGTCACTCATCAGAGAAGAACTGATGCAACAACACATCCTTGATTATTCATTTATGATATTATTGTGCAGAATTTAGAGATGGATCGATGAATGTGTTTGTTTAAATGCTGCATCCTGATCCTTACAGAAGTTTAGGGGATAGCACAAGGGTTTGTGTTTGGTCCTCTACTGTTAACGCTCTACATTAGCAATAGTGTCACTATTAATATCTATCTTTATGCAGCTGAAACAGTCTTATCTGCATGTGCTTTCTCTTCATGTTTGTCTTCATCGCAATCAGATTACCTGAGTATATAAAGGTTATATATAGAGTTGTTCTGATACCAGTACCGGATGTGATATGATTGTTATCGTTGTTCTATGGCCTGGCTTGGGTTAAAGTCTTTGTAAAACATGTAAAAAAACAGAGAATAAATGCCACTGAACTTTATTTCATTACCTAGTTTGACAACTAGTCATAGCCATCACTATTCACTGTTTAAACCCAAACATAACCCATCCAATGTCTTGGAGACCTATTCACTGTTTTACCCAAACATAACCCATCCAATGTCTTGGAGACCTATTCACTGTTTTACCCAAACATAACCCATTTAGTGTCTTGGGGACCTGTTCACTGTTTTACCCAAACATAACCCATCCAATGTCTTAGGGACCTGTTCACTGTTTTATCCAAACATAACTGTAATATTTAAGCACAAGCTCACTTGAACCTTGAAATAATCATATCCCAGACTGAAGTGAGCTATTGCTTTAATAAACCATCAACATCAAGTCATTGACAATATGAAAGTCACACACGTAAGTTCAGGTATCGAAATCTGTTTCAGTAAGGAAAAAAATGGTTTTGGGATCTTTATTTAAAGTATTAGCTCTGCTGTGGTGTGCTCACTCACCTGCAAATGAGAAGTAAGACCGTCACCAGGATGCACCCTGGCAGCAGCATGTATGGGAAGGTGATTGCAGAGATGATCAAACTGGAGATGGCCATCAGAGAGAACATGAGCTGGTTGTTGAGATGAAAAGGCACTGCAGAGTCCACCTCGTTCTGACACGTGGAGAAACAGTTGAGGATGCGGCCGGTTGGAGTCGTGTCAAAGAAGCTCATCTGTTTTGCTAAGATCTGAGGGAAATACCGACCAATCAGCTGAGTGCACTCATCAATCACAGCTACCAGAGCAAAAACATGAAGAAAACTGTTTAACTGTGTCTTCAAAAGGTCAGCTTTAGGGCCTTTGCATGGTCCTTGAATGCCTCCTGGTGGACAAATAAAGATTTTCAGTAAGTTTTGTTTCTTCACCACTATGTAGAGTTGAGTACCAATTAAGGCCTTTATCCTGCTCTTGCTTTGTGCAGGTTAGCATAGCAGATAGCTAACATCAGATCCTTGAAATAAAGACCCAGGAAACCGGAGTAGACTCCGGTAGGCTTTTAGTTAGGATCTTTCCAATTTTGTAAAACTGTAGAAACATAAAAATATGGCATTACACACTTCCCATATACATAACCATGAACATGCAACTCTAGCATATAGGCATCCCATAAGAAAACTAACAAGCCATAATCATGAGACTTACGTGACTATTTAGCATTTAAGCTTAATTTAGGGGTGTGATGAACAGTGGCAAAAATACTCACAATAAAGATAATGGAACTATGACTAGAAATAGTAGTTGTAGTAGTTCATGATGTAGAAGGGCACTGCAGGGTGTTACAGGACGTAGCAAGATGTAGCAGGATGTAGCAGGGCGTAGCAGGTCACTGCAGGGCATAGCAGGATGTAGCAGGGCGTAGCAGGTCACTGCAGGGCATAGCAGGATGTAGCAGGGCGTAGCAGGTCACTGCAGGGCATAGCAGGATGTAGCAGGGCATAGCAGGATGTAGCAGGGCACTGCAGAGCATAGCAGGATGTAACAGGGCATAGCAGGATGTAGCAGGGCACTGCAGAGCATAGCAGGGTGTAGCAGGATGTAGCAGGTCACTGCAGGGCATAGCAGGGTGTAGCAGAGCATAGCAGGGCGCAGAGCAGGACCATGACTTAGGTGTCACCATAATCCAAGGAAAACTGCTGGGTGAAAAAGCATTAGGACACCGGGGAATAAGCTCCCCAGTGCTAGATTAGTAACAAGCATTTCTGGGACTTGGATGTACACAGATAGAAGGAGAGAGGAGCTCAGTGTGTCAAAGGAAGTCCCCCAGCAGTCTAAAACTATAAACATAACAATAATTAAGAGCTGGTGCAAGGCAAACCTGAGCCAGTTCTATAAGGGTTGGTAGATGAATCTGACGATTATGAAGAGAAGCAGAGAAGGGGTGCCGTGTCTGTAGACAAACACCCTCTCCCGCCGGGTTAGGCGAACGCTGCAACTCCTCACTTCCTAACTATAAGCTTTATCAAAGAGGAGAGTTTTAAGTTTACTCTTAACTGTGGTGACGATGTCTGCCTCCTGGACCCAGACTCGGAGCTGGTTCCACAGGAGAGGAGCGTGGTAGCTGAAGGCTCTGGCTCCTGAACCCACACTGGAAGCTGGTTCCACAGGAGAGGAGCCTGATAGCTAAATGCTCTGGCTCCTGAACCCAGACTGGGAGCTGGTTCCACAGGAGAGGAGCCTGATAGCTGAAGGCTCTGGCTCCTGAACCCAGACTGGGAGCTGGTTCCACAGGAGAGGAGCCTGATAGCTGAAGGCTCTGGCTCCTGAACCCAGACTGGGAGCTGGTTCCACAGGAGAGGAGCCTGATAGCTGAAGGCTCTGGCTCCTGAACCCAGACTGGGAGCTGGTTCCACAGGAGAGGAGCCTGATAGCTGAAGGCTCTGGCTCCCATTCTCCTTTTAGATACTCTAGGAACCACTAGTAGCTCTGAGTTCTGGGAGCGTAGTGCTCTAGTGGGACAATAAGGTACTATGAGCTCTTCAAGATATGATGGTGCTTGACCATTTAGTGCTTTGTAGATCAGAAGAAGGATTTTAAACTCGATCCTGGATTTTACAGGAAGCCAATGCAGAGAAGCTAATACACGAGAAATATGCAGCTGCAGCATTCTGGATCAGCTGGAGAGTCTTAAGGGACTTATTTGGGCAACCTGATAGTAATGAATTACAGCAGTCCAGCCTGGAAGTAACAAATGCTTGGACTAGTTTTTCAGCATTGTTTTGAAACAGGTTGTTCCTAATTTTGGCAATGTTACTTTTTTTGGTTTGTTTTAAGTGGGCGTTAAAGGATATATCCTGATCGAAAATAAATCCTAGATTTCTGACAGTAGTGCCGGAGGCCAGTACTACTGAGATACACACACACACACACACACACACACACACACACACACACACACACACACACACACACACACACACACTCCAGGGCAATGCCATTCAGAGTAGCTATATCTTTAGATAATGAGGTTTGGATGTGTTTAAGGCCCAGCACAATAACCTCGGTTTGATGGGTATAATTGGGTGTCATCCGCATAACAGTGAAAGTTAATTGATTGTTTCTTAATAATATTGCCTAGAGGAAGCATATATAAGGAGAATAGAATTGGTCCAAGAACTGAACCTTGAGGAACACCATGGCTAACTTCAGCGTACCTGGATGATTTATCGTTAACATTAACAAACTGAGATGGAGGACTATAGACAATCATGTTATTAATCATGAGGTAAGTATAGACAATCATGTTATTAATCATGAGGTAACTATAGACAATCATGTTATTAATCATGAGGTAACTAGACAATCATGTTATTAATCATGAGGTAACTATAGACAATCATGTTATTAATCATGAGGTAAGTATAGACAATCATGTTATTAATCATGAGGTAACTATAGACAATCATGCTATTAATCATGAGGTAACTAGACAATCATGCTATTAATGATGAGGTAACTATAGACAATCATGTTATTAATCATGAGGTAAGTATAGACAATCATGCTATTAATCATGAGGTAAGTATAGACAATCATGCTATTAATCATGCTTGAATACATACCATTTGACAGATATAT
>NW_027595440.1:0-7500 GCF_031162955.1 Sander vitreus | reverse complement strand
AGGACATGAACACCTGTTTCCTGGGTGAAAGTCTTGTGTTTTCTCCTTAACTTCTTCAGGACATGAACACCTGTTTCCTGGTGAAAGTCTTGTGTTTTCTCCTTAACTTCTTCAGGACATGAACACCTGTTTCCTGGTGAAAGTCTTGTGTTTTCTCCTTAACTTCTTCAGGACATGAACACCTGTTTCCTGGTGAAAGTCTTGTGTTTTCTCCTTAACTTCTTCAGGACATGAACACCTGTTTCCTGGTGAAAGTCTTGTGTTTTCTCCTTAACTTCTTCAGGACATGAACACCTGTTTCCTGGTGAAAGTCTTGTGTTTTCTCCTTAACTTCTTCAGGACATGAACACCTGTTTCCTGGTGAAAGTCTTGTGTTTTCTCCTTAACTTCTTCAGGACATGAACACCTGTTTCCTGGGTGAAAGTCTTGTGTTTTCTCCTTAACTTCTTCAGGACATGAACACCTGTTTCCTGGTGAAAGTCTTGTGTTTTCTCCTTAACTTCTTCAGGACATGAACACCTGTTTCCTGGTGAAAGTCTTGTGTTTTCTCCTTAACTTCTTCAGGACATGAACACCTGTTTCCTGGTGAAAGTCTTGTGTTTTCTCCTTAACTTCTTCAGGACATGAACACCTGTTTCCTGGTGAAAGTCTTGTGTTTTCTCCTTAACTTCTTCAGGACATGAACACCTGTTTCCTGGTGAAAGTCTTGTGTTTTCTCCTTAACTTCTTCAGGACATGAACACCTGTTTCCTGGTGAAAGTCTTGTGTTTTCTCCTTAACTTCTTCAGGACATGAACACCTGTTTCCTGGTGAAAGTCTTGTGTTTTCTCCTTAACTTCTTCAGGACATGAACACCTGTTTCCTGGTGAAAGTCTTGTGTTTTCTCCTTAACTTCTTCAGGACATGAACACCTGTTTCCTGGGTGAAAGTCTTGTGTTTTCTCCTTAACTTCTTCAGGACATGAACACCTGTTTCCTGGTGAAAGTCTTGTGTTTTCTCCTTAACTTCTTCAGGACATGAACACCTGTTTCCTGGGTGAAAGTCTTGTGTTTTCTCCTTAACTTCTTCAGGACATGAACACCTGTTTCCTGGTGAAAGTCTTGTGTTTTCTCCTTAACTTCTTCAGGACATGAACACCTGTTTCCTGGTGAAAGTCTTGTGTTTTCTCCTTAACTTCTTCAGGACATGAACACCTGTTTCCTGGTGAAAGTCTTGTGTTTTCTCCTTAACTTCTTCAGGACATGAACACCTGTTTCCTGGTGAAAGTCTTGTGTTTTCTCCTTAACTTCTTCAGGACATGAACACCTGTTTCCTGGTGAAAGTCTTGTGTTTTCTCCTTAACTTCTTCAGGACATGAACACCTGTTTCCTGGTGAAAGTCTTGTGTTTTCTCCTTAACTTCTTCAGGACATGAACACCTGTTTCCTGGTGAAAGTCTTGTGTTTTCTCCTTAACTTCTTCAGGACATGAACACCTGTTTCCTGGTGAAAGTCTTGTGTTTTCTCCTTAACTTCTTCAGGACATGAACACCTGTTTCCTGGTGAAAGTCTTGTGTTTTCTCCTTAACTTCTTCAGGACATGAACACCTGTTTCCTGGTGAAAGTCTTGTGTTTTCTCCTTAACTTCTTCAGGACATGAACACCTGTTTCCTGGTGAAAGTCTTGTGTTTTCTCCTTAACTTCTTCAGGACATGAACACCTGTTTCCTGGTGAAAGTCTTGTGTTTTCTCCTTAACTTCTTCAGGACATGAACACCTGTTTCCTGGTGAAAGTCTTGTGTTTTTCTCCTTAACTTCTTCAGGACATGAACACCTGTTTCCTGGTGAAAGTCTTGTGTTTTCTCCTTAACTTCTTCAGGACATGAACACCTGTTTCCTGGTGAAAGTCTTGTGTTTTCTCCTTAACTTCTTCAGGACATGAACACCTGTTTCCTGGTGAAAGTCTTGTGTTTTCTCCTTAACTTCTTCAGGACATGAACACCTGTTTCCTGGTGAAAGTCTTGTGTTTTCTCCTTAACTTCTTCAGGACATGAACACCTGTTTCCTGGTGAAAGTCTTGTGTTTTTCTCCTTAACTTCTTCAGGACATGAACACCTGTTTCCTGGTGAAAGTCTTGTGTTTTCTCCTTAACTTCTTCAGGACATGAACACCTGTTTCCTGGGTGAAAGTCTTGTGTTTTCTCCTTAACTTCTTCAGGACATGAACACCTGTTTCCTGGTGAAAGTCTTGTGTTTTCTCCTTAACTTCTTCAGGACATGGACACCTGTTTCCTGGTGAAAGTCTTGTGTTTTCTCCTTAACTTCTACAGGACATGAACACCTGTTTCCTGGTGAAAGTCTTGTGTTTTCTCCTTAACTTCTTCAGGACATGAACACCTGTTTCCTGGTGAAAGTCTTTTGTTTTCTCCTTAACTTCTTCAGGACATGAACACCTGTTTCCTGGTGAAAGTCTTGTGTTTTCTCCTTAACTTCTTCAGGACATGAACACCTGTTTCCTGGGTGAAAGTCTTGTGTTTTCTCCTTAACTTCTTCAGGACATGAACACCTGTTTCCTGGTGAAAGTCTTGTGTTTTCTCCTTAACTTCTTCAGGACATGAACACCTGTTTCCTGGTTGAAAGTCTTGTGTTTTCTCCTTAACTTCTTCAGGACATTAACACCTGTTTCCTGGTTGAAAGTCTTATGTTTTCTCCTCAAACTGAACAAACTGCTTAGGGCTAGAAGAAACCTTAAAATCTGTGGCCCTGACCACGGCTCCAAATATCAGCAGCCTCACAAATGTCCTTTTGGGTAGTCAACATGTTTTATTGATTTAGATTCTTAGAGAAAGTGTACGTTTTGTGATATTGGAAGTGTAAAATAGTCTGTCTGGGAACTGTACCTGGATTGACTATTCCTCCTTTCACATGACCGTTACCTTCCTCTTTCTGGGGCTGAAACACAAAACAGCAGTCATAATCAGGACACTAACGTTTTTAGTTTTTTATTTGGATTGACATTGATTTCAAATCGTTTAAAGGACAATTCTGGCACAAAATGAACGCCGTGCAACTAGTAACCAGTAACATAGCTCAAACACAGCATTCTTGGTTGTCTGCACACTTACAAAGTTCTCAATACTTGGGTTTATATGTAGGGACCCTCATTATGCTACTGTTTAAGTGTGATGCTATTTTGAGCTTTGTTAGTGGTGTAAAAATTATGATTGACCCTCTGCCCCGAAAGCTAGCGTTAGCAGCTAACCACTGGTTCGCGGAGCTTGTTTAAAGCTAGAGACGCATTAGATTAGCATGAAAACAGATCCCAGAGAACGGTCGACTTGGTACATATGTTATTAACTCCTAGGTTCATTTTGCGCCGGAATGGTCCTTTAACTATCTGGGGTCGACAGCCAACACGTTAGCACTATAAGTAAACACGCTTGGTCAGGGACTATTGTCGTCCCTTTAGCGCTATAAGTAAACGCGCTTGGTCGGGACTATTGCCGTCCCTTTAGCGCTATAAGTAAACGCGCTTGGTCGGGACTATTGACGTCCCTTTAGGGCTATAAGTAAACGTGCTTGGTCGGGACTATTGACGTCCCTTTAGCGCTATAAGTAAACGTGCTTGGTCGGGACTATTGACGTCCCTTTAGTGCTATAAGTAAACGTGCTTGGTCGGGACTATTGACGTCCCTTTAGCGCTATAAGTTAACGTGCTTGGTCGGGACTATTGCCGTCCCTTTAGCGCTATAAGTAAACGTGCTTGGTCGGGACTATTGACGTCCCTTTAGTGCTATAAGTTAACGTGCTTGGTCGGGACTATTGACGTCCCTTTAGTGCTATAAGTAAACGTGCTTGGTCGGGACTATTGACG
Organism: Sander vitreus; assembly: GCF_031162955.1. Classification (NCBI taxonomy): domain Eukaryota; kingdom Metazoa; phylum Chordata; class Actinopteri; order Perciformes; family Percidae; genus Sander; species Sander vitreus. Next base: position 3,651 of record NW_027595440.1, on the reverse strand, counting down.
TCCCTTTAGCGCTATAAGTAAACGTGCTTGGTCTTTTAGGATGAAGCAATTTTTCTCCATATCGCAAATACATTTTTTTTTCTTAAAACAAGGTTGATTTCATGAGGACTTTGGTTCGGACATCATGTCTAACAATCAAAATCTTTCTGGAGAAAATGAGCGGGTGTTTACTTCAGGAACCACACTGTTGAGCTCTATAGCGGCTGGCTCGGCCAGGTGTGTGGTGATGATGTCAGCGTAGTGTCCCTCCGCCTTCATCAGCTCCACGTGACTTCCTGTTTCCAGGACCGCCCCGTCCTTCAGAACCAGAACCTCATCACAGAACTCCAGGTACTGACACACACACACACAGACAGACACACACACAGACACACAGACACACAGACAGACACACACAACACACACGCACACACACACACAGACACACACACACAGACACACACAGCACAAACGCACACACACACAGACACACAACACACACACACACACTGACAGACACACACAGACACACACACACACACACACACAGACACACAGACACACACACACAGACACACACACATACAGAGACACACACACACCACACACACACAGACACACACACACACACACACACACACACACACACACAACACACACACACACACACACACACACACACACACACACACACATGCACCAGTTATATCATACTGAGTGACCAGTATAAACTAACCTGTAACTGGTGACTAACCAGTATAAACTAACCTGTAACAGGTGACTAACCAGTATAAACTAACCTGTAACTGGTGAGTAACCAGTATGAAACTAACCTGTAACTGGTGAGTGACCAGTATGATGGACTTCCCCAGCAGCTCTTTCTTGATGCATTGCTCAAAGATGTGTTTTCCAACGTGAGCGTCGACGGCGGACAGTGGGTCGTCCAGCAGGTAGATGTCTCGGTTGGAGTAGACGGCTCGGGCCAGACTCAACCTTTGTTTCTGGCCCCCCGACAGGTTCACCCCCTCATCTCCTAACTTAGAACACACAAATTATAAACACACATATTACATGAATTATTACTAAAGAGATAGACCTTGTTGTTAAATAGTAAGATCCTTTTTGTTAACATGAAACAGCCCCGAAATCTTTGTCACCAAACCCCACCAGACTCCATGTAAATAATCACGACTTTTATCATTGTAAAACACACTTCATTAAAAGTGGACAGAAACTAAATAAAACTCAAAAAAATCAAAAATCAAAAGCCGTGTTGGTTCATCTTTCCACTGTTCCAACAATCACCACTCTGGTTTGGTTGAAATAAACCCTTAATTCACCCATTTACATCTGGAGATATGCTGGCTCTATACACGCTAAAAGTCCTGATTATTTACATGGAGTCTGGTGGGTTTGATGATGGTGATTTCGGGGCTGTTTCATGTTAAACTAAAAGGATCTTACTCTTTAACTAAAAGGTCTATCTCTGTAGGGATCCTTTCATAATGTTGTCAGACACTTAGAATAATAATCTGAGCCTGTCAGCAGCAACAACAGAACTTTTAGTGGACGCTAACTAACGCTGAACATTTCTCCTATAGGGTTACATTTCAGCCCAGTTAAGGGCTGCAGGTTACAGCATTATCGCTCAATACTGGACGATTCTCAGAGATCAGTACCTTAGACACTAATGCAAGGGAAAATAAAAAAAATAAAAACATGTTCTCTTTAACACAGAGTAGACTGTAGATGATTGCTTGAGTTTCTCACCAGTGTCTGATCACCGTGCGGCAGGATTTTGAGGTCGTCCTCCAGGCAGCAGCAGCTCAGGACTCGGTTGTACCTGCGGAGCGTCAACACGTCATCACACAGATCAGCTGACACTTTTTCTCTGGAGGAGAGTTATCTACCTGGAGTGGTCCAGAGGTTCCCCCATCAGGATGTTGTCCTGCACTGTCCCGTAGAAGATCCAGGCCTGCTGGGCGGCATAAGCAATTGATCCCTGCACCGAGACCGATCCCTGCTGCAGGTTCAGCTGACAGACAGAAAGACAGACAGGAAGCAGACAGACAGGAAGCAGACAGACAGGTGAACAGGATGCAGACAGACAGGTGAACAGGATGCAGACAGACAGGTGAACCAGATGCAGACAGACAGGACTCACCTGTTCTAACAGACTGCAGATCAGTGACGTCTTCCCGTTGCCAACAGCCCCACACACAGCGAGCAGTCTGCCCTGCAGGAAACACAGCATCAGTTAGAGACACCCACACATGACACACACACACACACACACACACACACACACACACACACACACACAGACACACACAGACACACACAGACACACACACACACAGACACACACACACACACACACACACACACACACACACACACAATGAGAAATGGGTCTCCGGGCAGAGAAGACTCTGGGTCTTTGGGCATAGGAGACTCTGGGTTTCCAGGCAGAGGAGACTCTGGGTCTTTTGGCAGAGGAGACTCTGGGTTTCCAGGCAGAGGAGACTCTAGGTTTCTGGGCAGAGGAGACTCTAGGTTTCTGGGCAGAGGAGACTCTGGGTCTTTGGGCAGAGGAGACTCTGGGTCTTTGGGCAGAGGAGACTCTGGGTCTTTGGGCAGAGGAGACTCTGGGTCTTTGGGCAGAGGAGACTCTGGGTTTCCAGGCAGAGGAGACTATGGGTTTCCTGGCAGGGGAGACTCTGGGTCTTTGGACAGAGGAGACTCTAGGTCTTTGGACAGAGGAGACTCTAGGTCTTTGGGCAGAGGAGACTCTAGGTCTTTGGGCAGAGGAGACTCTGGGTCTTTTGACTGAGGAGACTCTGGAGCCGTTTCTCAAAGTCAAGGATCCTTCCTAGGTAAGACTAGTCCTTCCAAGTCAGGTCCTTCAGAGGCAAGGCCAGGCTCCCCCTTAGCATTTGGAGAACACGTACAATGGAACAGGCTAGCGAGTGCACTAGGCGGGTACTCTGCCCAGAGCCACTCTGGATCTGCCGTAACCAATCGCTAACGCTTGGTCGTGACGTATGTCATGCGTATGTGCAACAAGAGGGGAGACCGACAACAACTGTTGGCTTATATTTAGCATTAGCATTGCTAGCGTTAGCCTTAGCCAACTCCTTCACCACTAACGGAGCGAGCTGGAAAAAATCAACCTTTTCCCAAACCCCATAGGGAGGAGGGCCACAACATCATGGCCACCAACACAACTCAGCAAAGATTGTTCTTGCTCGGGCTTTAACTTCTGGATATTCAGCAGCGTTGCTGCCACAACGGACCGAATGGCTTCGCTTGCATCTTTCTAGCGCACGTCCTCAACGTCATCGTTCTCAGCCACTTCCTCTGTTCGCTGATTGGACCTACAAATATTTGACCGGAGAAAACCCAAGAATATACCGCAAACACAGACGGAGTACTGAAGGGAAATGAAAATTGAGCGGAAGTAAGTAGGAGGGCAGAGCCAGGCTAATAGTACACAACACTGCATCTAAACTTACTGTCACTTACTGCCTAAGTCTGTCAGGTTTACATTCAAGGCCCAAAGTACAATATCTCCCACCTTGTACTTGGTTTTTAAATTGTCCCACTTTTTTTTGGCCTGGGCGTGGGTGACCCTCCCTCCGATCCCCATCTTCTCCAAAATAAGCCTATGTG
>NW_027595439.1:92500-102500 GCF_031162955.1 Sander vitreus | reverse complement strand
ACTTTTCAGACTCATTTATTCCCCTTTAGCTGCTTCGTCATCCAAATTGAAGCCATCAATCCCATTTAGCATCATCTTAAAATTAACTACAAATATTAAATCATTATATTCAACTTTTCAAAGATATTCATGCTAATTAAACCCATTCCCACTTTTTAAACTATTCTCACTACTTCACCTTATTCTAACACAATGTAAGCCAGCAATCAGCAGTGTAGCGTCAGCCTTCCAACATACAGCATTCACACCACAATTTCTTCAGAAACACTGTCAGAAATGGCATTTTCTAGTTATATTTATTATTGTGTGTTAACGTGTGTCTTTTACTTTTCATCGTATCCCTTGCTTATTCCGTTGATTAATAAAGGATTTTGAATCTTTGAATCTGAATCTTTGAAAAAGAGTCAGAAGTGTGTCCACAAACCTGGAGGATCATGAAGATGAGAAAGACGAAGATGCCAATGAGAGCAGTGTAGTCGAGGATGTGGCAGGAGTAGACGGCGCACATGATCAACAGGAGGGGAGAGGGCAGCACAATCGGGCCCCACTGGACGGCTTCAAACAGCTTGTAGCTGTCGCTGGTCATAACATTCACCATCTGACAGACAGACAGACAGACAGACAGACAGGCAGAAACACAAACAGACAGCTGTTTATCAGTTTCATTTTGTCGCCCCGAGACATTTTGAGATTTATTTTGTTTTCCATTTTTTGCAGTTTGGTTATGTTAAGGCTCAAAAAACACTCCCCCATAAGTGGTTAGTTCCAGCATCATTCTGACCTATATTTAGGTTTGTAGTGGCGGCGCCCTCTAGTGGCCGTAGTAGTTCTGACGGGAGCAAAGCAGGAAGTAAGGTGAGGAAGTATAAGAGCGCCAAATATCCTGGTAAGGAGGCAAGTTGGGGGGGTGGATGGGTCAATCAAACACAGAACTCTCACCCAGGAGACCAGGGTTCATGTCCCATTTCAAAAGTTCACAACGATAACCACATGTTTAAAACCACCACTGTTACCTTCTCTGGTTTAGACATGAGGACGTATTTCCTGCCACCACTAAGAAGTGCTAATTTATGAAAAGCTCCTGTGGGTCGGATTAGAAGGGCGGGAACAAACCACCCATATCAGGTGGGAACGGGGAACAAACCACCCATATCAGGCGGGAACAATCCACCCATATCAGGCGGGAACAAACCACCCATATCAGGCGGGAACAATCCACCCATATCAGGCAGGAACAATCCACCCTTATCAGGCGGGAACAATCCACCCATATCAGGCGGGAACAAACCACCCATATCAGGCGGGAACAAACCACCCATATCAGGCAGGAACAATCCACCCTTATCAGGCGGGAACAATCCACCCTTATCAGGCGGGAACAATCCACCCATATCAGGCGGGAACAATCCACCCATATCAGGCGGGAACAATCCACCCATATCAGGCAGGAACAATCCACCCTTATCAGGCGGGAACAATCCACCCATATCAGGCAGGAACAATCCACCCATATCAGGCGGGAACAAACCACCCTTATCAGGTGGGAACAAACCACCCATATCAGGCGGGAACAATCCACCCATATCAGGCAGGAACAAACCACCCTTATCAGGCGGGAACAATCCACCCATATCAGGCGGGAACAATCCACCCATATCAGGCGGGAACAATCCACCCATATCAGGCGGAACAAACCACCCATATCAGGCGGGAACAAACCACCCATATCAGGCAGGAACAATCCACCCATATCATTAGAGGACTTGGAGGGGGGGTTGTCCTACCTGTCCCACAGAGACTTTGCTGTGCGTCCTCAGAGTGATGATCTTGCGGAAGCCCAGCATGCAGAAACCTGTTTTCATCCTGATTCCTGTCCGTATGCCAATAGCCCAAAACAGAGTCGTAGAGCAGACCTTTAAGAGCTCCATAAAGGCCAGACCCAAACACAGACCAAGGCCCCCCCAAACTGAGAATGACTCAGGTTTGAGGATGTAGAGGATGATCTCACGGACCAGGACTCCCTGAGAGGACACACAGAGACATTACTGTTGAGGTGTTAAAATATTTAATATAAATCACATACAGTAGCTCAAATCCAGCAATCTGATGGTGGTTCACAGCCATGATATAATAAACACATACAACAGCTGCAACATCTAATTTCTTTGCACATTAAATATCACTAAATTTCAGAGAAAACCATAGAGGGTACTATTGTTGCTCTCTACATACTCTCTACTGCTGTCTCTCTACATACTCTCTACTGCTGTCTCTCTACATACTACTCTCTACTGTTGTCTCTACATACTACTCTCTACTGCTGTCTCTCTACATACTACTCTCTACTGCTGTCTCTCTACATACTACTCTCTACTGCCATCTCTCTACTGCTGTCTCTCTACATACTACTCTCTACTGTCGTCTCTCTACATACCACTCTCTACCGTTGTCTCTCTACATACTACTCTCTACTGTCGTCTCTCTACATACCACTCTCTACCGTTGTCTCTCTACATACCACTCTCTACTGTTGTCTCTACATACTACTCTCTACTGTTGTCTCTCTACATACTACTCTCTACTGCCATCTCTCTACTGCTGTCTCTCTACATACTACTCTCTACTGTTGTCTCTCTACATACTACTCTCTACTGATGTCTCTCTACATACTACTCTCTACTGTTGTCTCTACATACTACTCTCTACTGCCATCTCTCTACTGCTGTCTCTCTACATACTACTCTCTACTGTTGTCTCTACATACTACTCTCTACTGTTGTCTCTACATACTACTCTCTACTGTCATCTCTCTACATACTACTTTCTACTGCCGTCTCTCTACTTACTACTCTCTACTGTTGTCTCTACATACTACTCTCTACTGTTGTCTCTCTACATACTACTCTCTACTGTTGTCTCTCTACATACTACTTTCTACTGTTGTCTCTACATACTACTCTCTACTGCTCTCTACTGTTGTCTCTCTACATACTACTCTCTACTGTTGTCTCTCTACATACTACTCTCTACTGTTGTCTCTCTACATACTACTCTCTACTGTTGTCTCTCTACATCTACTACTCTCTACTGTTGTCTCTCTACATACTACTCTCTACTGTTGTCTCTCTACATACTACTTTCTACTGTTGTCTCTACATACTACTCTCTACTGTTGTCTCTCTACATACTACTTTCTACTGCCGTCTCTCTACATACTACTCTCTACTGTTGTCTCTACATACTACTCTCTACTGTTGTCTCTCTACATACTACTCTCTACTGTTGTCTCTCTACATACTACTTTCTACTGTTCTCTCTACATACTACTCTCTACTGTCGTCTCTCTACATACTACTCTCTACTGTTGTCTCTCTACATACTACTTTCTACTGCCGTCTCTCTACATACTACTTTCTACTGCCATCTCTCTACATACTACTCTCTACTGTCGTCTCTCTACATACTACTCTCTACTGTTGTCTCTCTCTACAACTACTACCACTCTACTCGTTGTCTCTACATACTACTTTCTACCGTCAGTCTCTCTACATACTACTCTCTACTGTTGTCTCTACATACTACTCTCTACTGTTGTCTCTCTACATACTACTCTCTACTGTTGTCTCTCTACATACTACTTTCTACTGCTGTCTCTCTACATACTACTTTCTACTGTTGTCTCTACATACTACTCTCTACTGTTGTCTCTCTACATACTACTTTCTACTGCCGTCTCTCTACATACTACTCTCTACTGTTGTCTCTCTACATACTACTCTCTACTGTTGTCTCTCTACATACCACTCTCTACTGTTGTCTCTCTACATACTACTCTCTACTGTTGTCTCTCTACATACTACTCTCTACTGTTGTCTCTACATACTACTCTCTACTGCCATCTCTCTACTGCTGTCTCTCTACATACTACTCTCTACTGTTGTCTCTACATACTACTCTCTACTGTTGTCTCTACATACTACTCTCTACTGTCGTCTCTATACATACTACTTTCTACTGCCGTCTCTCTACATACTACTCTCTACTGTTGTCTCTACATACTACTCTCTACTGCTGTCTCTCTACATACCACATAGCCACTTCCCTAAACTTTGTCTCATTCACAGACCAGAGACCCAAACGGGGCTCTGAGTCTGTCAGAAGGTCTGAGATCTACCGTATCAGCAGCGCAATCACATAATGCACAGCAGACTATGGTGCAGGTGGATTATTTTCTGAAATATAGTGACTTGTAATAGCCTATTATCACTTTATATTTCTCAAAATATCACGACTCCTCCAAATCTCAGAGAACACAGATGGGATGAGTTATATCTTGAATGTGCATGAATTGAAAAGGTAGAAATAGGTCCCACAAAACGTCACCTGAATGAGGGAAATTAAGTGTTTAACACTCAAAATCTTCTGGGGGAGGACCCCCAGACCCCCAGATCCCCAGACCCCCAGATCCCCAGATCCCCAGACCCCCAGATCCCCAGATCCCCAGACCCCCAGATCCCCAGACCCCCAGACCCCCAGCATCATAAGTCGCCACATAGATTGATTTTATTACCTGTTTTTATATGTTTTAATGTTTTGTGTGTTGCATGTTATGTTTAAGGATGTCCCGCCTCTCTTAGACTGTAAAACTAGTTTACCTACGGGTATCAATAAAGTAACCTAACCTAACCTAACCTATGATTAGGTCAAACGTTGGTGCCATCTAAGGAACATCTACAAACTAAATAAAAATGAACCCCCACCCCCCCTGAACCACTCAGCCCCTGCTACATACTGCTCTCTTAGTCTGGTCTCACAGTATTCTCTGAAATGATCATGAACTGTTAACAGCGCCACCATGTATCTATACTGTTGTTGTCATCTTTCAGCGCTGTGGTAGAGCTGCTGCTCTGTCCAGATGCTATAGGAGACGTTTTCTGTCAGTAATTAATGGCAAAGGCTGCTGACCATTGCTTCACAATGTGACAAGTTGGGAGTGAGACTTTGTTGTGTTTGTTATTTAAAACCCCCCAAATACTACTAAATATCTAAAAAGTGTATCATATATTCAGTATGAGCTTCATAAATGTAGTCTGGTTGGTGTTCCTAATAAAGTGGCCACTGAGTAGGACACATTTACATGAAGAAAGGAAAAACTTTTTTTTATTTTTGATAGGATTTTAAAAAGGTGATGTAACGTAACATGACTCACTGAAGAGCAGAACAGCGCCACCATGAAGACAAAGTTGACGGCGACGACCAGCAGCAGCCGGTTTCTCTGGAAACGAAGCAACACTCGAATCAGAGACGCTTTCTGCAGGCCGACCGCACACACTTCCTGTTCCCACAGCTTCTGCAGCCTGCACAAAGAAACACAGAGACACACAGAGACACACGGAGACATAGGGAGACACAGGGAGACACACGGAGACACAGGGAGACACACAGAGACACAGGGAGACACACAGAGACATAGGGAGACATAGGGAGACACAGGGAGACACAGGGAGACACACAGAGACACAGGGAGACACACAGAGACATAGGGAGACACAGGGAGACACACGGAGACACACGGAGACACAGGGAGACACACAGAGACACAGGGAGACATACAGAGACATAGGGAGACATAGGGAGACACACGGAGACACAGGGAGACACACAGAGACACAGGGAGACACACAGAGACATAGGGAGACATAGGGAGACACAGGGAGACACACAGAGACATAGGGAGACACAGGGAGACACACGGAGACATAGGGAGACACAGGGAGACACACAGAGACATAGGGAGACACAGGGAGACACACGGAGACACACGGAGACACAGGGAGACACACAGAGACAGACGGAGACACACAGAGACACACAGAGACACACAGAGACATAGGGAGACACAGGGAGACACACGGAGACACAGGGAGACATACAGAGACACACAGAGACACACAGAGACACAGGGAGACATACAGAGACACACAGAGACATAGGGAGACACAGGGAGACACAGGGAGACATAGGGAGACACACAGAGACACACAGAGACACAGGGAGATACAGGGAGACATACAGAGACATAGGGAGACACAGGGAGATATACAGAGACACACAGAGAGACACACAGAGACATAGGGAGACACAGGGAGACACACAGAGACACAGGGAGACACACAGAGACACAGGGAGACACAGGGAGACATACACAGACACACAGAGACACAGGGAGACACAGGGAGACACAGAGACATAGAGAGACACAGGGAGATATACAGAGACACACAGAGAGACACAGAGACATAGGGAGACACAGGGAGACACAGAGACACAGGGAGACACACAGAGACACACGGAGACATAGGGAGACACAGGGAGACACACAGAGACACAGGGAGACACAGGGAGACATACAGAGACATAGGGAGACACACAGAGACACAGAGACACAGGGAGACACACAGAGACACAGGGAGACACAGGGAGACATACACAGACACACAGAGACACAGGGAGACGTACAGACACACAAAGACATACAGAGACACAGGGAGACATACAAAGACACAGGGAGACATACAGAGACACAGGGAGACACAGGGAGACACACAGAGACACAGGGAGACGTACAGACACAGAGACATACGGAGACACAGGGAGACATACAAAGACACAGGGAGACACAGGGAGACATACACAGACATACAGAGATAAAGGGAGACATACAGAGACACAGGGAGACACAGGGAGATACACAGAGACACACGGAGACATAGGGAGAAACAGGGAGACACAGGGAGACACACAGAGACACACAGAGACACAGGGAGATATACAGAGACACACAGAGAGACACACAGAGACATAGGGAGACACAGGGAGACACACAGAGACACAGGGAGACACAGGGAGACACACAGAGATACAGGGAGACACACGGAGACACAGGGAGACACACGGAGACACACACCACAGATGGGTTACTAAAAACAAAATGTTGCCTAAAAAAGCAAACTCAAAACCTTTTATTTTCTTAAGCATTTGCAAAACCAACACAAAGAGATGCTAAAAAACTGACGATAGACACGAAACAGAAAACATCCAAGTAACAAATGACCCAAAATGACGGGAAAATTGATGATGATGATGCTACAATCACAAAGACACGCAAAATGACTAAGAGACTGTTGGAGTAGACTTGGGTGTCTTGATCTCAGTAGACAGAGTATATCATGATATATGTGTAATAATCCGTCCATGATCAACACACAGACACACGTTTGTTTCAAAGAACACTTTGTAAACATGTCATGTATGAATGAAGTTTTCTGAAGATGATTAACGTTATTTGTTGCAGTCTGACCTGTCTCCGTTGACGTCAGCTCCGTCTAGAGGAGACGGACTGAGTGTGCTCGGGTCCAGCTGCTTCCTGAACATGGACCACATGACTGGAGTCATCCAGGACATGGTGCTGAAGGACAGGAAGCTTGCTGCGTCCAGAGGATTCAACCTGAACACCAGACAACCAGACCACTGTTCACTACCAGGGGTGGGAATCACCAGAGGCCTCACAATACTATATCATCATGATACAATATTACTGTGATTTTAAACATATTGCAATATTCTGCGATGTATTGCAGTTTATTACCTCTTTTCCAACTTCAAAAGGAAACGTTGTCAACATCTGTTTAATCTAAAAAGATGAATTTCTGTTTGTTCATTTCACTTTAATGTTATTGCTGCAATATGGGATTGTCAGGCAGACAAACTGACCAACACACATATAATAAAAGATTGATACTTGGCGTCTGTGTACTTGGCGTCTGTGTACTTGGCGTCTGTGTACTTGCCGTCTGTGTATTGATACTGCTATGATCCTGTTCTGGATTTGTTGTTTTTTGTGTTTGGCAATACAGTATTGTCATGGAAAATATCCCGATACTATGCTGTACCTATGTTTCCTCCAGCCCTATTCACTACCACAGACTCCAAAGATTAACCAGACCTGGTTCACTACCACAGACTCCAAAGATTAACCAGACTGGTTCACTACCACAGACTCCAAAGATTAACCAGATCTGGTTCACTACCACAGACTCCAAAGATTAACCAGATCTGGTTCACTACCACAGACTCTAAAGATTAACCAGACCTGGTTCACTACCACAGACTCTAAAGATTAACCAGATCTGGTTCACTACCACAGACTCTAAAGATTAACCAGATCTGGTTCACTACCACAGACTCTAAAGATTAACCAGATCTGGTTCACTACCACAGACTCTAAAGATTAACCAGATCTGGTTCACTATCACAGACTCTAAAGATTAACCAGATCTGGTTCACTACCACAGACTCCAAAGATTAACCAGATCTGGTTCACTACCACAGACTCCAAAGATTAACCAGATCTGGTTCACTACCACAGATGCTAAAGATTAACCAGATCTGGTTCACTACCACAGACTCCAAAGATTAACCAGATCTGGTTCACTACCACAGATGCTAAAGATTAACCAGATCTGGTTCACTACCACAGACTCTAAAGATTAACCAGATCTGGTTCACTACCACAGACGCTAAAGATTAACCAGATCTGGTTCACTACCACAGACTCTAAAGATTAACCAGATCTGGTTCGCTACCACAGACCCTAAAGATTAACCAGATCTGGTTCACTACCACAGACTCTAAAGATTAACCAGATCTGGTTCACTACCACAGACTCCAAAGATTAAACAGATCTGGTTCACTACCACAGACTCCAAAGATTAACCAGACCTGGTTCACTACCACAAACTCCAAAGATTAACCAGATCTGGTTCACTACCACAGATGCTAAAGATTAACAGTATCTGGTTCACTACCACAGACTCCAAAGATTAACCAGATCTGGTTCACTACCACAGACTCCAAAGATTAACCAGATCTGGTTCACTACCACAGACGCTAAAGATTAACCAGATCTGGTTCACTACCACAGACTCCAAAGATTAACCAGACCTGGTTCACTACCACAGATGCTAAAGATTAAACCAGATCTGGTTCACTACCACAGACTCTAAAGATTAAACCAGATCTGGTTCACTACCACAGACTCCAAAGATTAACCAGATCTGGTTCACTACCACAGACTCTAAAGATTAAACAGATCTGGTTCACTACCACAGACGCTAAAGATTAACCAGACCTGGTTCACTACCACAGACTCTAAAGATTAACCAGACCTGGTTCACTACCACAGATGCTAAAGATTAACCAGACCTGGTTCACTACCACAGACTCCAAAGATTAACCAGATCTGGTTCACTACCACAGACTCCAAAGATTAACCAGACCTGGTTCACTACCACAGACTCCAAAGATTAACCAGATATTTATCAGAGGGAATTAAACTCACTCAGAGTATTTCTCTAAAAGGAAACGCAATAACTTAGTTGTTTTGTTCTGAGGGAACTATATTAGGAATTTTACATCTTTTTTCTAGAAATATTTTCACATTCTTCTTGATATATTATGACTTTTTCTTAAGGAATCATGTCCCTTTGAAAAGAAAAGGAAACAGAGTTTTAAACGTTATCTAACAAACGGAGCCACGTCACGTTCTGCGTCACGTGGTACCCTTCAGGAAGTGAAGTAACGTCTGATTAGAACCCAAACCTCCATCTTTTTATCAGCTTAACTCAGTAGTTCCAGTTTCAGAGTTCGTCTTTCTCTTATGTTTTTGTTATTTTGTGCGTGTTTGAGTGCTTTTAGGTAAATCCACATCCTGACTCACCCTGCTGCCGCGGCCATCTTCGCATCAGCTGCTGGGTGTGTTTTACCGTTCATTCTGCTGAGAGAGACAGGATTATAAAACTTTATTATAAATAGTGTAATTAATCAATGGTCAATCAGTTTCTCTCAGCGAGCAGTGCCCTGCTATGCCCCAGTGTATTACATAGGTCAGGATTTCCCCACCGGGCCTATGCCACTCTGAATTACGTTTTAAGATATTTTT
>NW_027595439.1:77500-87500 GCF_031162955.1 Sander vitreus | reverse complement strand
CTAAAAGGAGAGGCAGAACCACTGAAGTTAGAATAACTGTTTACTTGCAAGTAGATTCAAATTCAAGCACTTACAGTAAAGCACAACATATGACTGACGAATAAGCTACAACACCGTGCACTCACCGTGCTCCAGACAAGGACAAGACAGTGGCTCCCAGATACCAGCAGCAACACTGATTTGTCTTGTTATAATGCAAACAGTTTAAATACTAATCAGAGAAAAAGTATGTATCATACATTTTCTAACATACTATATATATATATATATATATATATATATATATATATATACACAACATACTAATACAGACGATAAGGGAACATCTGCACCCTGTCAGGATCAAATGTTACCTTCTAACATTTACAACTTATTTTTCTCAGTAGTAGTATTTTGACTGAGTGTGTGTTTGAGGTGACTGGCTGCACTCCTCTCTGAAAAGTTACTTCAGAGTTTCCTAAATGACTCATTAAAGGATCGCTCCAGATTTAATCATTAAAGGAGGGAGCGGGGTACTCGCCCGGAGCTGGAGATGCTTCTGCTTGAGGCTGCTGCATGTCATGGTGAGTGTTGATTGGCTGTTAGACGTCTAACATCTACCAACCAGATAGTGTTGTGGGCGGGACATGAAGTGAGACTCAGTGGTGAGTGTTGATTGGCTGTTACTCGTCTAACATCTACCAACCAGATAGTGTTGTGGGCGGGACATGAAGTGAGACTCAGTGGTGAGTGTTGATTGGCTGTTACTCGTCTAACATCTACCAACCAGATAGTTTTGTGGGCGGGACATGAAGTGAGACTCAGTGGTGAGTGTTGATTGGCCTATACACGTCTAACATCTACCAACCAGATAGTGTTGTGGGCGGGACATGAAGTGAGACTCAGTGGTGAGGTAAACGGGAGCAGAGGGAGAGACTCAGAGCTGTAGCTGAGACAAAGTAGAACATAAAACACAGATACAGATCATCTGCAAACTGCCAAATATGGGACAGAGCCTTTCCAGCTGCTGCTCCACGACGGGGGAAGCTGCTGCCTTCACATATCAGATGTGCTCCCTCCATTTCTGTTGTTATATCTCAGATAGAGACCCATTATAACTCTCTAATCTCTCCATCTGGTCTCATCATGTCATCATTCTGGGTTTGGGAACTGCTGCTTGTTGTTGGAGTTGGGATCTTCTTTTTGGGTTTTGATATTTACATTTTAATGTTCTTTTATTCAACCCTTTGGTCAGATTAATGTGTTTAAATGAGCTCTAGAAATCAGCTTTACTTACTGAAAGTTAACATAAGAAACATTTTACAGACCCAGAGATATGTTGCTTATAATAATTAATCAGAAATCACAATCAGAACAAGTTTTATTGTTTATTAATAATGTTTATTATACAGACGATAGATTAGAGATATAGACCAAGATATAATAACACGTTTATAACACTGACAACACTGCAGGATACAACTATTATAAATGCATTAAAGACAATTAATATTCCTTCATATATAATATACATCTGGAACACACACACACACACACACACACACACAGAGACACACACACAGAGACACACACACACACACACACACACACACACATACACACACACACACACACACACACACACACAGAGACACACACACACACACACACACACACACACACACACACACACACACACACACACACACACAGAGACACACACACACACACACACACAGACTCAGAGACACACACACACACACACAAAAACACATACACACACAGATACACACACACAGACGCACACACAAAGACAGACACACACACACACAGACTCAGAGACACACACACACACACAGAGACACACACACACACACAGATTCAGAGACACACACACACACACACAAAAACACATACACACACAGATACACACACACACAGACGCACACACAAAGACAGACACACACACAGACACACACATACATTGAGAGACACACACACACACACACACACACACACACACACACAGACACACATAGATACACACACAGAGGCACAAACACTCACACACACTCATGCACACAGGTACACACACTCTCAATGATGAAATGATCATATATGCATATTAAGTGTGTGTGTGAGCTGAAAGCTGTGCTCCTCTCCGTGTCCTCAGGTTCACAGCGACTACAGCAGCACAGAGCATCAGCAGCAGGACACTGAGCACTGAGCATCGCACTTTGAAGAAGGTGGAGTAGATCCCAACGGGCTCCATGTACACCAACACAGTTCTCTCTGTTGACAGACACTGATAATATGGGTCAATAACTGCACACCAGTACTCCCCTGCATCTCCCACTGAGATATTAGAGATAACCAGGTCACCATTATAGTACCAGCTCACTCTGCTCATGCTCTGATACCTTAAACTAAAGACTCTTCCCTCTGTTCGGTGTGACTTGATAAACCAAACATGCCTCCAACCCTTTCCCCAATCTCTGCATCAGACAGTGACTTCTTCTCCCTCTGAGAAGAGCTCTACAGCAGGGGGAGCAAATTTGGGACACACCACCAGACGATAATATTGAACTATCCTAGAGTCTTTACAGTGTTACAGACCTGAGTGATTTAACATTAGAGATGAAAACACCAGCGAGTAGTTTTGGTCTACTGAAGGAACAGTCTGGTTTAGTAGTCCTAGGTCAGAGGAGAACCATGTAGACCAACGTGGGGGCTGTTCATCAGTGGAGTCAGTGATAGTGCACGGCAACACAGCGGTCTCTCCCACTGAGCCGTAGATTACCTCATGCGGTAGGATCAACTCTACAGCGTAACTGCTAACACACTGCTGTTGGTTCATCACCAGACAGTTGTACCGTGTAAAGTCTGTTGCTGTGATGTTGGAAACACGAAGAGCTGATGTGTCTGTCACCACTTGGTATCTTCCTCTAACATTGTCCATCACTGATGTCGGATTATCCCCAAAAACTCTGCTCCATGTTCCATAATCATATCTAGAGTCCTGTTTGAGCCACTGGATATCCCGTTTATCAGCTGCTCCCCAACATGGCACGTCCACTGTTTCTCCAAGTCTTGGTGAGATAACTGTCCCACCTATTGAAGTAGTACAAACAGTAATAGTGATGCTGTTGTCATGCGTCACGTTGCCCTCAGTCCAACACTCCTCTCGGTACCGGCCGGAGTCTGAATGGGTCAGGTGGAGGATGGTGTAAGAAGTATCCACATTGCTGTGAAGTCGTTGTTTCAGGTGTTCAGGTACTGAGGAGGTGTTGGACCAGAGGTCAGCGGTGTTCCACAGGACAAGCTTCTCCTCACCAACAGATCTGGAGATCAGGCAGGAGTCGGTGTTGTCGGGGAGGTAGAAGGTGTAACGGTCTCCTTCCTGTTCGATGATGATCCGTTCTTGTGCATGGATGTTGTTGATGAGAGCAAACAGCAGGAAGGAGAGCTCTGTGACTGCAGCCATTCTGCTCCGAGGTCGACAAACACTGACACCACTCAGCTCATATACTCTACACCTCTAACCCTCATCAGCAGCTGCTCTTTATATGTTACAGACATGACTTCCTTATCTCATCATCAGAGACACACACACACACACACACACACACACACACACTCACAGAGACACATACACACACAGATACACACAAACTCACAGAGAGACATACACAGACACACACACACACACACACACACACACACACACTCACAGAGAGACACACACACAGAGACACAGACACACACACACAGAGAGAGAGACACACACACACAGAGACACAGACACACACACACAGAGAGACACACACACACACACACACACACACACACAGAGAGACACACACAGACTCACAGAGACACACACACTCACAGAGACACACACACTCACACACACACACACACACACTCACTCACAGAGACACATACACACACAGATACACACAAACTCACAGAGAGACATACACAGACACACACACACACACACACACACTCACAGAGAGACACACACACAGAGACACAGACACACACACACACAGAGAGAGAGACACACACAAACAGAGACACAGACACACACACACAGAGAGACACACACACACACACACACACAGAGACACACACAGACTCACAGAGACACACACACTCACAGAGACACACACACTCACAGAGAGAGACACGCACGCACGCACACATACACACACACACACACACACACACAGAGAGACACACACACACATGCACGCACACACACACACACAGACCCACTTCAGTGTGTTGATGATGTTTAAATGGTGATGTGATAACCACATGGAAGCTACAGAGGGTTTAAACAGCACGGTGATAGCTGTTTCCAGTATGTAATCCCAGTGTGAAGCTTGATATTAGTGA
Source organism: Sander vitreus (assembly GCF_031162955.1). Lineage (NCBI taxonomy): Eukaryota > Metazoa > Chordata > Actinopteri > Perciformes > Percidae > Sander > Sander vitreus. The sequence continues at coordinate 83,117 of NW_027595439.1, read as the reverse complement.
TTAAGTCCCTAAAACCAGTCAAATGTTGCTTTACCTGCCTTGTTATTGAGTTAAAGATACTCTGGGTCACTCCACACAGACAGCAGGGAACACTAACAACCTGATACCATGTTACACATTACATGTCAGCTAAAATATTTATGCAAAATGTAAATTACTACAAGTTTCTTATCCAATTAACCATTAACATTTACTTCTGTCCACCATGTTTTAAGTTGTCTAGGCAATAAAATAGCAGATTTTATCTATTTGTGCCTTTGTAGATGACATTTTGTACAATAAAGAGTAAAAAAAATCCACGACTTTTCGAGCTTTGTTGATTGTTGATTGTGTGTGTTTCTCTGTGTGTGTGTGTGTGTGTGTGTGTGTGTTTGTGTGTGTGTCCGTGTGTGTATGTGTGTGTGTGTGTTTGTATCAATTATCAAATAACTATTCTCTCCCTAAGTTACAAAAACTCTAAACAAGAAGTGACTTGCTGTCCTCCAAACACAGCCAATCACAATGTAGTATTTATTCACCAGGTCACCCCCCCACACACACACACACTACTAGAGATGGGCGATACGGCTAACGTTAGCTCGACAGCAGGCGTTGGTTGCATGCGTGGTTAGTTTCCGTTCCAGTGAAATGTTATCCATCAGATCGCCATGCCAACCATCATTAACAGCTTATCTTTGTTTTTAACCAACATGACTTCTTTATCTCATCATCAGAGGAAACTTTGCAGCATCAGCTCTCTATCAAGTAATCAATGTCCTTTACACAAGTCTACAACCACAGAGGCTGACTGGTCTTCATACACACACACACACACACACACACACACACACACACACACACACAGTAGCAAACAAGGGAAAACAGACCAGCCAATCCGGCACAGGAGGCCATGTGTGTGTGTGTGTGTGTGTGTGTGTGTGTGTGTGTGTGTGTGTGTGTGTGTGTGTGTGTGTGTGTGTGTGTGTGTGTGTGTGTGTGTGTGTGTGTGTGTGTGTGTGTGTGTGTGTAACCAGTAACATTTTTCTGTCAGGTAAATGCAGTAGTAAATGTTCTCTTCTGAATTAGAAGTACACAGTAAGTCAGTAGTATACAGTGAGGTTGCATATTACAGTTTTTTACAACTGTTTACGCCCTAAATCTTTACATGTCGGAACTAACATGACTTTAGAAACCTCTCACTCAAACTACACCCCCAATCTCCAAAACCACAAGTTATTTCTCAGACTTTCACTCAGTTTCATTTGCATAAAACACTTTTTATCAATTATCAAATAACTATTCTCTCCCTAAGACACAAACATCTAACAAGAAGTGACTTGCTGTCCTCCAAACACAGCCAATCAACACACACACAGAGACACACACACACAAACACACACACAAACACACACAGAGACACAAAGACACAGACACACACAAACATACACACACAAACAAACACACACACACAGAGAAACACACAGACACACACACAAACATACACACACAGAGAGACACACACACACATGCACGCACAGACACATAAACACACAGAGACACAGACACACACACAGATATACACACACAAACACACACACAGACACACACACAAACATACACACAGACACACACACTCACAGAGAGAAACACACACGCAAACACAGACTCAATTAGAGACACACACAAAGACACACACACACAGACACACAAACATACACAGAGACACACACACAAACACACACAGAGACACAGACACACAAACACACACAGAGACACAGACACACACACACAAACACACACAGAGACACAGACACACACACACAAACACACACAGAGACACAGACACACACACAAACACACACAGAGACACAGACACACAAACACACACAGAGACACAGACACACACACACACACAAACACACACAGAGAGACACACACGCACACACACACACACAGACCCACTTCAGTGTGTTGATGATGTTTAAATGGTGATGTGATAACCACATGGAAGCTACAGAGGGTTTAAACAGCACGGTGATAGCTGTTTCCAGTATGTAATCCCAGTGTGAAGCTTGATATTAGTGATTAAGTCCCTAAAACCAGTCAAATGTTGCTTTACCTGCCTTGTTATTGAGTTAAAGATACTCTGGGTCACTCCACACAGACAGCAGGGAACACTAACAACCTGATACCATGTTACACATTACATGTCAGCTAAAATATTTATGCAAAATGTAAATTACTACAAGTTTCTTATCCAATTAACCATTAACATTTACTTCTGTCCACCATGTTTTAAGTTGTCTAGGCAATAAAATAGCAGATTTTATCTATTTGTGCCTTTGTAGATGACATTTTGTACAATAAAGAGTAAAAAAAATCCACGACTTTTCGAGCTTTGTTGATTGTTGATTGTGTGTGTTTCTCTGTGTGTGTGTGTGTGTGTGTGTTTCTCTGTGTGTGTGTGTGTGTGTGTGTGTGTGTGTGTGTGTGTGTTTGTGTGTGTGTCCGTGTGTGTATGTGTGTGTGTGTGTTTGTATCAATTATCAAATAACTATTCTCTCCCTAAGTTACAAAAATCTAAACAAGAAGTGACTTGCTGTCCTCCAAACACAGCCAATCACAATGTAATATTTATTCACCAGGTCACCCCCCCACCCACACACACACACACACACACACACACACACTACTAGAGATGGGCGATACGGCTAATGTTAGCTCGACAGCAGGCGTTGGTTGCATGCGTGGTTAGTTTCCGTTCCAGTGAAATGTTATCCATCAGATCGCCATGCCAACCATCATTAACAGCTTATCTTTGTTTTTAACCAACATGACTTCTTTATCTCATCATCAGAGGAAACTTTGCAGCATCAGCTCTCTATCAAGTAATCAATGTCCTTTACACAAGTCTACAACCACAGAGGCTGACTGGTCTTCATACACACACACACACACACACACACACACACACACACACACACACGGGAAAAACAGACCAGCCAATCCGGCACAGGAGGCGGGGCCATGTGTGTGTGTGTGTGTGTGTGTGTGTGTGTGTGTGTGTGTGTGTGTGTGTCCGACGGCATTAAAAACATTAACTCAGATTAATCCATTCCATATTGACGTTTGCATACAGACGAAAATCTGGTGCCACTGATATGTCTGCTCTGACAGGATACTACTACTACTACTACTACTACTACTACTACTACTACTACTTCCTCCTAACACATCCTGCTACTGCAGGAATAGCAACGCAGATTCCTGTTCCTCATTCTGGCTCCACTGATATGTCTGCTCTTCTCTCTGCTGCTCTGAAACAGACGTTACAGGAAACACAAACGGCAGCTAACGTTAGCCTACCGCTAGCTAGTTAACACTATACTCGACAGCAGCTAACTTTAGCCTACCGCTAGCTAGTTAACACTATACTCGACAGCAGCTAACGTTAGCCTACCGCTAGCTAGTTAACACTATACTCGACAGCAGCTGACTTTAGCCTACCGCTAGCTTGTTAACACTACACTCGACAGCAGCTAACGTTAGCCTACCGCTAGCTAGTTAACACTATACTCGACAGCAGCTAACGTTAGCCTACCGCTAGCTAGTTAACACTATACTCGACAGCAGCTAACGTTAGCCTACCGCTAGCTAGTTAACACTATACTCGACAGCAGCTAACGTTAGCCTACCGCTAGCTAGTTAACACTATACTCGACAGCAGCTAACGTTAGCCTACCGCTAGCTAGTTAACACTATACTCGACAGCAGCTAACGTTAGCCTACCGCTAGCTAGTTAACACTATACTCGACAGCAGCTAACGTTAGCCTACCGCTAGCTTGTTAACACTACACTCGACAGCAGCTGACGTTTAGCCTACCGCTAGCTTGTTAACACTACACTCGACAGCAGCTGACGTTAGCCTACCGCTAGCTAGTTAACACTACACTCGACAGCAGCTAACGTTAGCCTACCGCTAGCTAGTTAACACTATACTCGACAGCAGGTAACGTTAGCCTACCGCTAGCTAGTTAACACTACACTCGACAGCAGCTAACGTTAGCCTACCACTAGCTAGTAGCTGGATTAAACAGGGTTAAATGCTGACAGCTAACACTAAACGGTGGAAAGTGTGACTGTGTTTCACTGTAGAGGATTCAACACCGGGATGTAACAATCTGCAGCTGCCGTCGGAGAAACAACACAGACGGTGCGTTCAATGAAACTGGTAAACTACAGCCTCGTGGTGCATTTGAAGTTATTGTTAAATGCCCTTTTCCATCTGGTTGTTGTTTTTGTCGTTCAACAGCAGTTTACTAGTGAAATAAGTTATTGTTATTGTTATACATTATTATTAATCATTTAATGTTGACCATATGGCCTTAGCAATAAACAAGCCGTTCTTTAATGTCACCAACTGTTGTTTAGTTCCTTTTTATTTCTTTTTTTACTTTCTTAAAAAGTATCGGTTCAGGCACCGTTAATTATGTATGCGTGATAATCACAGAGTATGTAATTAATTAGATTACATTTTTTAATCGATTGTCAGCCCTAATAAAAACAGAAAAAGAGAAGCTGCTGATGACGGTTGGCTTGGCGATCTGACGGATAACATTTCACTGGAACTGTACTTCTACCATTTCATGTGACAAATTAAATGTATAGGCCCATTTCTAGTTTCCCCGTGATGTCACGGCGCTGTGGGAGCACCCAGCTGGAACGAGTCAGCTCAGCTTTTACCACACGGTAGCCAAAATATCACATAGTTGTTCAAATAGTTTCACAAACGGAAGAGAGACAAGCCCGCTCTTTTTCTCTACAGAATCCCGCGTCAAAAGGAAAACCCAGACATGAGGATATTGTGGATTTGTGCATATTAAACGTAGCGTACTAGTGGACTACACTGAAACTAACCACGCATGCAACAAGGACTGCGATTTTGGGGATGTTTCATGTTGCATGTTAAACTAAAAGGATCTTACAAGATTAACTATAAAGTATATCTCTGTAGGGATCCATCCCATAATGTTGTCAGACACTGAGAATAATAATCTGAGTCTGTCAGAAGCAACAACAGAACTTTTAGTGACTCTAACTGCTGCTGAACATTAGTCCTGTAGGGTAACATTACAGCTTGTTACTAACTGCTGCTGAACATTAGTCCTGTAGGGTAACATTACAGCTTGTTACTAACTGCTGCTGAACATTAGTCCTGTAGGGTAACATTACAGCTTGTTACTAACTGCTGCTGAACATTAGTCCTGCAGGGTAACATTACAGCTTGTTACTAACTGCTGCTGAACATTAGTCCTGCAGGGTAACATTACAGCTTGTTACTAACTGCTGCTGAACATTAGTCCTGTAGGGTAACATTACAGCTTGTTACTAACTGCTGCTGAACATTAGTCCTGTAGGGTAACATTACAGCTTGTTACTAACTGCTGCTGAACATTAGTCCTGTAGGGTAACATTACAGCTTGGTTCTGGTTTAATACTGGACCAGTTTCAGAGATTGCTGTTTCATCAGACACACAGACACACACGGTGCACTCAGGTCAGCTATTGTTGCATCACAGCCTCAGTTTGTGATGTCTTGTATGCCCTGCCACACCTCTTGTGTATAAAATAAGTGTC
>NW_027595439.1:55000-62500 GCF_031162955.1 Sander vitreus | reverse complement strand
TATAGACTGATGCTGCTGTTTAAAGGCTCAGCACAACAGAACAGCAGGACAGGAGGCAGCGAGCCATCTTAAAGACACTGAAAGGGAAGGGAAGAGAAGAGAAGGAGAAGGGAAGGGAAGGAAAGAGAAGGGAAGGAAAGGGAAGAGAAGGGAAGGAAAGAGAAGGAGAAGGAAAGGGAAGAGAAGGGAAGAGAAGGAGAAGGGAAGGGAAGGGAAGAGAAGGGAAGGAAAGAGAGGGAAGGGAAGGAAAGAGAAGGAGAAGGAAAGGGAAGAGAAGGGAAGGGAAGAGAGGGAAGGGAAGGAAAGAGAAGGGAAGGGAAGAGAAGGAAAGAGAAGGGAAGGGAAGAGAGGGAAGGGAAGGAAAGAGAAGGGAAGGGAAGAGAGGGAAGGGAAGGAAAGAGAAGGAGAAGGAAAGGGAAGAGAAGGGAAGGGAAGAGAAGGAAGGGAAGGAAAGAGAAGGAAAGGGAAGGGAAGGAAAGGAAAGAGAAGGGAAGGGAAGAGAGGGAAGGGAAGGAAAGAGAAGGGAAGGGAAGAGAAGGGGAAGGGAAGGAAAGAGAAGGAAAGGGAAGGGAAGGGAAGGGAAGAGAAGGGGAAGGAAAGAGAAGGGAAGGAAAGGGAAGGGAAGGGAAGAGAGGGAAGGAAAGAGAAGGGAAGGGAAGAGAAGGGAAGGAAAGAGAAGAAGGGAAGGGAAGAGAAGGAAAGGGAAGGGAAGAGAGGGAAGGGAAGGAAAGAGAAGGGAAGGAAAGAGAAGGAGAAGGGAAGGGAAGAGAAGGAAAGAGAAGGGAAGGGAAGAGAGGGAAGGGAAGGAAAGGGAAGGGAAGAGAGGGAAGGGAAGGAAAGAGAGGGAAGGGAAGGGAAGGGGAAGGAAAGAGAAGGGGAAGGAAAGGGAAGGGAAGGGAAGAGAAGGGGAAGGAAAGAGAAGGGAAGGGAAGAGAAGGGGAAGGGAAGGAAAGGAAAGGAGAAGGGAACAACAGTAACGTTAATACAGCGTGTCGGAGGAATACAGCGTCAATGTTACATTTGTTTTAATACAGTGTCTCCTACAGCGGCCAGCGGGGCGTCAGAGACGGAGAGACCACACAGCGTTCGCTAACGTTAGCTTCTTGTCTCATCTGGGGTCTGATTAACAGTAAACTCATCAAAGTCAGTGTGCCCAACACTATTTTCTGATGAACTGTAGCTGTCATATTTCACGGGACCCTCGTGAGTGCGTCTTTCATGTTCCAGTTGTCCAGCCTCAGAGGAGAGAGAGCAGCTGACTGTTGGCCTGAGATCAGTAGAGCAGACAGCTCTGCAGAGTCGTGTATAATTACCACTTCGTGCTGATGTTGCACGATGTTAATCATGCGGCGCCCAAATGAATTTGACCGATCACGATTCATGGCCGATCACGTGAAAACCGCCCAATTCCAGTCACCAGTCGGTCAATCAGTGCATCTCTACTTGTTGGACTTTTGAAAACATTTGAAGAGAGAAATAGGCCGTGCAGTTGCTGAATCTGTCTTCATTTCAGATCACCAGAGGTCAGAAAGGCTGCTGCAAAGGAAATCCCTCCGCCCAAGTAGCAGCAGTAGCAGTGCTTCACCTTCTGAGAATATAGTTCCCAGTATGTGTACGGTTAGAAGATGGCTGTGTGTCATGTGACCTTGTTATTTGTTCACGCTGTGACTCTACCAATCACAACATGTGAATAGGAACATGTTGGCGTTATTTTGTCACTTATTGGGAGCAGTAGGCTAGATGGAGCCGGTTACCTCCAGGATCTGTGCTAAGCTAAGCTACCGGTGGAACCATCAGACAGCGTTACAACACGCACGGACACGAGAAGTGTACGTATGGACTTGTCTTACTCTGGGGGTTACGGTGCATAAGCTAAAGTCCCAATAAGTCGGCGTGTTCCTTTAAAGTCTGTACTCCCCAGCTTTTTCCAGCATGTCGATTGTGCTACTAGAGGGAAGAACACACTAGACCATGTATACTCTAACATCAAGAAAGCATACAGAACTGCTCCTCTTCCTCACCTGGGCCAGTCAGATCACATCCAACTACTCCTGATCCCAGCATGCATCAGTCAGATCACATCCAACTACTCCTGATCCCAGCATACATCAGTCAGATCACATCCAACTACTCCTGATCCCAGCATACATCAGTCAGATCACATCCAACTACTCCTGATCCCAGCATACATCAGTCAGATGACATCCAACTACTCCTGATCCCAGCATACATCAGTCAGATCACATCCAACTACTACTGATCCCAGCATGCATCAGTCAGATCACATCCAACTACTCCTGATCCCAGCATACATCAGTCAGATGACATCCAACTACTCCTGATCCCAGCATACACCAGTCAGATCACATCTAACTACTCCTGATCCCAGCATGCATCAGTCAGATCACATCCAACTACTCCTGATCCCAGCATACATCAGTCAGATCACATCCAACTACTCCTGATCCCAGCATGCATCAGTCAGATCACATCCAACTACTCCTGATCCCAGCATGCATCAGTCAGATCACATCCAACTACTCCTGATCCCAGCATGCATCCCGGTCAGAAGGACTATACAGCCAAGTAGGACTATCCAAACCTGGCCTAACATCCCTGTCCCAGCTCCAGGACTGCTTCCAATGAGGACATGACTGTAAAACTGAATGTGTACTCAGACTTCAATGTTCCTACACTAGTTCAGTTAGGATTTAGTATGTCTTTGAATTGTTTTTACATTTTTTTATTTTATTTAAAAACACATTTTCAAAGGATATCGTCTAATTATCGTTATCGTCAAAATCGCCAAAAATATCGAGATATTATTTGTTGTCGTTATCGCCCACCCCTAGTTTAAACCCATAGAAACAAGAGTCTGTTTGGCTTTATATCTTCCAGTGTGAGTGATCCTGCAGACTGACCCAGCTCAGGTCATTCATCATGAGTTGCTCCAGCGTTGGAGCCGTTCCAGTCCTCATGAGTTAGTTCTCCGTTCACGCTCCGTTTGGCTGAATCCACACATTCCTGCTCCAGTTGAGCACGGAGCACATGGTGACATCAAGCCTGCCTGTCCAGGCCTGTAGGAAGAACCTCAGACACACACACACACACACACACACACACAGACACACACACACACACACACACACACACACACACACACACACACACAGGACTGAAGGAAGTGTAACAATATGTTCTATATGTCCGTAAAGGAGGGGGATGAAGCCAAAGCTTATTATTTTTCCCACCCTTCATTCAACTCTAAATCATTTCTGTATATATTATATACATACACACACACACACACACACACACACACACACACACACACACACAGACACACACACATGCACGCACACACAAACACACACAGACACACACACACACACACACACACACACACACACACGTACACCCACACACACAGAAATGCACACAAATGCACACACACACCCCCCCAGTGTACAGTGATAGTAGATGTTGGGCTGAAACAGTTTGAGTGTTGCTTTCTCATCATTAAAGTAATAAAACCAAACAAAGCTGATGAATATTATGTTTAGATGTTAAATAATCTCATTTCTGTGTTTGCAGGTCAGTTTAATACCAGTTAATTAGAAGCAGACTGACGCCAGCATCCAACCTGGAGGACAAGCTGCATATAACGGTAAGGACCAAGAGCACACTGCTGGACACAGGAGACTTCAAGACGATGCTCACATTCACTCATATCATGCTGAGCTCCCCCAACAGCATTTAGAGCAGCTATCACACACACACACAGAGACACACACACACACACACACAGACACACACACACACACACACACACACACACACACACATACACACACAGACACACACACACACACATACACACACAGATACACACACACACACACACACACACACACACACACACACAGAGACACACACACACGCATACATACACACACACAGACACACACACGCATACGCACGCACACACACACACACACGCATACACACACACACACAGACACACACACACACACACACAGAGACACACACACAGACACACACACAGACACACACAGACACACACACACACACACAGAGACACACACACACGCATACATACACACACACAGACACACACACGCATACACACGCACGCACGCACACACACACACACATACACACACACACACACAGAGAGACACACACACACACGCATACATACACACACACGCAAACACACAGACACACACGCATACATACACATACACACACACACACACACAGACACACACACACACAGACACACACACGCATACATACACACACACACACACAGACACACACACGCATACGCACGCACACACACACACACACGCATACACACACACACACACACACAGAGACACACACACACACAGACACACACACGCATACGCACGCACACACACACACACACGCATACACACACACACACACACACACACACACCCTGACACATCAGAATACATTCTCACTACCCAATAACTGTTACCATTCACGGATCTTTCTGCTTATTTTGAAGTATCGTTAGAAAAACTGTAAACAGCAAGATTCAATTAAACTTCCTCAAGTGCACAAACGGGGGTTCAGGGGTCAGGGGGTCAGGGGTCCTCCCCCAAGACAATGTCACATTTTCAGCAACAAAAAAGCTATTCACATCATGTTGGAGCATTATTATTATCACCATATCAGTGTGTGAAACAGTGTGTGCAAGAGACTGTGTGCATGATGACTAGAATCCTGCAGAATACGTGACGTGTCTTTGTCTTTGTGTCGATAGATAGATACGGAAACACTTTGCTGAATAAGTTGTATCGTAGTGAACATTTCCCTCCCACGACTGAATCCTGGATATTCCTGTAACGTGTCTCCGTCTCCGTACAGCATGAAACACGGCCGACACTAGCTGACATGAAGGAACCTGTCCCTGATACCTGTCTTCATGTTTCTGTCCTACATGTACATTACATGTGAATGGACTGTATGCATCCAGTTCTTTTCTAGTCTTAACGACTACACAAAGGAAGCATTCACCATTCAGAGGTGGTTAGATGTTTCCTGTTCTGTTTACTGGAGGATTACAGCCAGGCCTTTACGTTGACACCAGTACAAAATGTACTTTGGCGGGTAACATTTTACAGTTAGTTGCCAGTTTGGCCGGTGATGAATGAAGCTGCTAACTCTGCGTCTGTTTGAGAAACGATGCAACAAGTCAGACATTCTTGGGAGGTTTTGTGTGTGTTTGGCTTGGAAACATCTCTTCATCTGGCAACACTGCTCGTAGCACTAATCCAGCATTTCTCCTCGTTTGTGGAAGACTTGAGGTGCACGTATTTTGCGGAGGGTTTAGCCGTCATTCCTCAAGAAAATGTTACGTTTAAAAATAATAAAAAGCAGTTTCCCCACACATTTTGGGCCCTATTTGCGCACGGCGTGAAGCGCCTGGTGCAGGTGTTTGTAGGGCGTGTCCAAATCCACTTTGCTAGTTTGACTTGATGGTTCTAAAGGGTTGACCTTAGTGTCTTCATTAATCAGAGGTGTGTTTTGGGCGTAACATGCAATCAACCAATCAGAGATCATCTCCCATTCCCTTTAAAAGCCAGGCGCGTTTGGACCTTGGAGCATTGCTGTTATGATGGAGGATCTGCACCGTAATATTTGTATTTGTAATCTTCTGCATGTGTGTGTGCTGCTGTGTGTCCCTGTGTGTGTAACAAGCATAGTGTGCACGTGCTGTGCACGAGCCTAGGAGCATTTTACTAATGCTCTGTTAAAATAACAATGAAATGCTGCGTTACTGACTTTAGACCAGGTTTTTGTTGGTCAATGGTGCCATCACTTCCCACTGCCTCAAGATAGCAATACTCCCAGAATGCACCTGAACACACCTCCCTGTAAGACCAGCACGCCCAGAATGCACCTGAACACACCTCCCTGTAAGACCAGCACGCCCAGAATGCACCTGAACACACCTCCCTGTAAGACCAGCATGCCCAGAATGCACCTGAACACACCTCCCTGTAAGACCAGCACGCCCAGAATGCACCTGAACACACCTCCCTGTAAGACCAGCACGCCCAGAATGCACCTGAACACACCTCCCTGTAAGACCACCAGAATGCACCTGAACACACCTCCCTGTAAGACCACCAGAATGTACCTGAACACACCTCCCTGTAAGACCAGCACGCCCAGAATGCACCTGGAACACACCTCCCTGTAAGACCAGCACGCCCAGAATGCACCTGAACACACCTCCCTGTAAGACCACCAGAATGCACCTGAACACACCTCCCTGTAAGACCAGCACGCCCAGAATGCACCTGAACACACCTCCCTGTAAGACCAGCACGCCCAGAATGCACCTGAACACACCTCCCTGTAAGACCAGCACGCCCAGAATGCAAACTACAGCTGATTCAGTTGATTGGCTCCAAACAGCTGATGGAAGCTCGCCTTGTGTTGCTGATGTGTTTGTGTCTGAGTGTAACGGAGCCCAGCTGAGTCCTGCATCACTCTCACCTCTTTATTATTCATGGATTCAGAGTCCTGCTGGTGTCCCCTCCCCAGAGAGACGCTCCAGAGTCCCTCTGAGACCACTAAAGACCCTCTAAAGGTCACAGGTCTCTAAGGTTGGGGGGACCACCTGCTACTTCGCGTTAGCAGAAACAACGGCAGCCACCGCTCAAAGTACATGAATAGAAAGGCTCTTGAATAGTTGAGTGGTCATCAGGGTTTCATGTTAAGTCCATTTTTATTGGCTCCTAAACTAATTGTTGCTTATAGAGCGCAACAGCCCCGCCCCTCCTCCGAGAGACCTTGGGTTCCTGAAGGAAATGTCCCGTCATTTCTCCCATTGACGTCTGGGAATATCCGTATATAAAGAGTTTAGGTAGGGAAGGAAAGAAGGAGGGAAAGAAGGAGGTAGGGAAGGAAAGAAGGAGGTAGGGAAGGAGGTAGGGAAGGAAAGAAGGAGGGAAGGAGGGAAAGAAGGAGGTAGGGAAGGAAAGAAGGAGGTAGGGAAGGAGGTAGGGAAGGGAAAGAAGGAGGTAGGGAATGAAGGAAGGAGGGAAAGAAGGAGGTAGGGAAGGAAAGGAGGAGGTAGGGAAGGAGGTAGGGAAGGAAAGAAGGAGGTAGGGAAGGAGGTAGGGAAGGAAGGAAGGAGGGAAAGAAGGAGGTAGGGAAGGAAAGAAGGAGGTAGGGAAGGAAAGAAGGAGGTAGGGAATGAAGGAAGGAGGTAGGGAATGAAAGAAGGAGGTAGGGAAGGAAAGGAGGAGGTAGGGAAGGAAAGAAGGAGGTAGGGAATGAAGGAAGGAGGTAGGGAAGGAAAGAAGGAGGTAGGGAATGAAGGAAGGAGGTAGGGAAGGAAAGAAGGAGGTAGGGAATGAAGGAAGGAGGGAAAGAAGGAAGGAGGGAGGGAAAGAAGGAGGGAGGGAAAGAAGGAAGGGAAGAGGAAGGAGG